>NW_006922232.1:638192-645740 GCF_000298275.1 Orycteropus afer afer | reverse complement strand
ACACATATAATTAGGTGCCATCGAGTCATCTCCAACTCATAACTACCCCATGCACAGCAGAACGAAACACTGCCCTATCCCACACCAGCTCCATAATCCCTGCTATACTTGAGCCCATCATCGCAGCCACCATGTCAATCCATCTTGTTGAAGGCCTCCCCCTCTTTTGTCGACCCTCCATCTTACCAAGCATGACATCTTTCTCCAAGGAATGGTCCCTCCTGACAACATGACCAAAATAGGTGAGATGAAGTCTGGCCATTCTTGCTTCCAAGGACCATTTCGGGTGCACTTCCTCCAGGACAGATCTATTAGTTCTGTTAGCAGTCCATGATCCTTTCTACATTTTTTGCCAGCACCACACATCAAAAGCATCAACACTTCTTGGGTCTTCCTTATTCATTGTCCAGCTCTCACATACATACGAGGTGATTGGAAATATCATGGCTTGTGTCAGGTGCACCTTAGTCCTTAAGGAGATGTCCTTGCTCCTCAGCACTTGAAACAGTTCCTTCACGGTTGACTTTCTCAATGCTACTTGCCATCTAAAGTCCTGATTGCTGTTTCCATTGGCATAGATTGTAGAACCAAGCAATGTGAATTCTTTGACAACCTCAATCTTTTCTCCATTTATTGTGTTGCTGCTTATTGGCCCGGCAGTGAGGATTTTTGTTTTCTTTATATTGAGATTTAACCCATACTACAATGATTAATGGATGTCTGCAGCTGATTCTTTTCAGTTTGAGTGGTGTCACATCAGAAAATGGAGGTCTTGAAAGCTTTACCTTATCCATAGAACTAAGACTGGGTTTACTCAGATGATGCAGCTCTTTCCCAGTGCTATTTTGAGAGCCTTCTAACCTAACCAGACTATTCATAAAGTTGCACGGTAATGTATCAGACAGTGTTTCTTTGCTATTCATAAGGTTTTCTCTGGTCAATTCTTTGAGAAGTGGATGGCATCTTCCTTCCTCCTAGTCTGCCTCAGTCTGTCAGCTGGGCTTATAACTGTGCACCATGTGCATCCCGCTGGGTTTGAAACACCAGTGGCTCAGCCTCAAAACTCATATCAACATGTCATCACAGTAGGACAAAGCAACAGACAAGTTTGTCTCCCTGTTGGAAACCTCCCTTACCACCCTTACCTGGGTCCCTGTGGCTGACTCCTCTTCTGTCTGTATTCCTTGGTGTTTTAATCCCCTTTCTCCTGCTCACCTGCCCTGCTGCTTTGGACATGCCTGAGTTCCCTCTCCTCACCTGGATCCCTGCGGCTGACTGCTCATCTGTCCAGGTTCCTGGCTTTTTATCCCTTTTCTCACATTCTCCTGCCCTATTGCTTTGGGCATGCCTGAGTTCCCTCCACTCACCTGGATCCCTGCAGCTGACTGCTCCTCTGTAGGGGTTCCTGGCTTTTAATCCCCTTTCTCCTGCTCTCCTGCTCTGCTGCTTTGGGAGGGCCTAAATTCCCTTTAATCCCATTTCTCCTGCTCTCCTGCCCTGCTACTTTGGGCGTACCTGAATTCCCTCTCCTCAGCTGGTTCCCTGCAGCTGACTGCTCCTCTGTCCAGATTCCTGGGTATTTTAATCCCCTTTCTCTCGCTCTTCCACCCTACTGCTTTGGGCTTGCCTGAGTTCCCTCTCTTCACCTGCATCTCTACGGCTGACTGCTCCTCTGTCTGGTTTCCTGGCTCTTTAGCCCCTTTCTCCCACTCTCTTTCCTGGCTGCTTTGGGCATGCCTGAGTTCCCTCTCCTCACCTGGATCTCTGCAGCTGACTGCTCATCTGTCCAGGTTCCTGGCTTTTTATACCTTTTCTCATGTTCTCCTGCCCTGTTGCTTTGGGCATGCCTAAGTTCCCTCTACTCACCTGGATCCCTGCAGCTGACTGCTCCTCTGTAGGGGTTCCTGGCTTTTAATCCCCTTTCTCCCGCTCTCCTGCTCTGCTGCTTTGGGTGAGCCTGAGTTCCCTTTAATCCCATTTCTCTTGCTCTCCCACCTGCTACTTTGGGCATACTTGATTTCCCTCTCTTCAGCTGGTTCCCTGCTGCTGACTGATCCTCTGTCTGGATTCCTAGGTATTTTAATCCCCTTTCACTCCCTTTCCTGCCCTACTGCTTTGGGCATGCCTGAGTTCCCTCTCTTCACCTGGATCCCTGTGGCTGACTGCTCCTCTGTCTGGTTTCTGGCTTTTTAGCCCTTTCCTCCTACTCTCTTGCCTGTCTGCTTTGGGCATGCCTGAGTTCTCTCTCCTCACCTGCACCCCTGCAACTGATTGTTCCTCTGTCCTGGTTCCTGTTTTTTATGCCCTTTTCTCCTGCTCTCCCACTCTGCTGCTTTGGGTGTGCCTGAGTTCCCTCTCCTCACCTGGATCCCTGTGGCTGACTGTAAATCTTCACAGAAGTAGATAGCCTCATCTTTTCCCACAGAGCAGCTGATGGGTTCAGACTGCTGACCTTTTATTAGCAGTCAATGCCTTAACCACTGGATCAACAGAGCTTCTGAGTTTCTGTAAATGTTTGAAAATAGATAGTGATAATTTTTGCATTTTTCTCCCCTCTACAGTTCTCCCACCTTGATGCTTTGGGCATGTCTGGGTTCCCTCTCCTCACTTGGATCCCTGTGGCTCACTCCCATCCCTTCCAGTCCAATGGGAGTGCGCCACAGGAATCCAGGTGAGGATAGGGAATCCAGGCATGTCCAATCAGCAGGGCAGAAGAACTGGAGAGGGAGACAAATAGGCCAGGGGCAACTGGACAGAAGAGGAGTGAGCTGCAGGGATCCAGGCAAGAGTGGTAGGAGAGGTTTCCAAAAGGGAGAAAAACCTGTCTGTTGGTTTGTTCTACCACGGTGACATGTTGATATGAGAAATCTGTTCTTTAGATGATTTCTAAATTCAGGAGGGATATATTCAAGATCATATTTTGGCTCTCATGGACTTGTTTTAATTGTCTTTAACTTCAAGTTGACCTTGCATATGAGCAGCTGATGGTCTCTTCCACAATCAGCTTTAAGCCTCGTTTTGTCTGAAGATATAGAGATTTTCCATTGCCTCTTGCCATAGATGTAGTCAATCTGATTTCTGTGTGCTCCATCTGTTGAAGTCCATGTGTACATTCATTGTTTGTGTTGTTGAAAAAAGGTGTTTGCAATGAATGTCATTGGTCTTACAAAATTCTGCCATGAGAGTTCCAGCATTACTTCTGTCACCAAGGCCAAATTTTCCAACTACCAGTGATTCTTCTTTGTTTCCAACTTTTGCACTCCAGTCAGCAGTAATAATTAACACATACTGATTGCATGTTCAGTCAATTTCAGACTGCAGAAGTTGATGAAAATCTTCAATTTCCTCATCTTTTGCTTTGGTGGTTGGTGCATAAATTTGAATAATAGTCATATTAATGGGTTCTCCTTGTAGACATATGGATATTATCCTATCCCTGACAGCATCGTACTTCAGGACACATCATAAAACATCTTTTTGGATGATGAATGCTACGCCATTCCTCTTTAAACTGTCACTCTGGTGATAGTAGTTCATATGGTTGTCTGATTCAAAATGGTCAAAACACATCCATTTTAGTTCACTAATGCCAAGGATATCAATCTTTATGGGTTCCATTTCATTTTTAACAACTTCCAATTATCCTAGATACATACTTCATACATTCCATGTTCCAATGATTAATGAATGTCTGCCTTTGTTTCTCCTCAATTTGAGTAGTGTCACATCAGCAAATGGAGGTCTCGAAAGCTTTACCTTATCCATATGAGTAAGGCTGGGTTTATTCAGATGATGCAGCTCATTCTTAGTCTTATTTTGAGAGCCTTCTAACCTAACCAGACTATTCATAAAGTTGTGCAGTAACGTATCAGACAGTATTTCTTTGCTATCCATAAGATTTTCCCTGGACAATTCTTTGAGAAGTGGATGTCCTCTTCCATCTTCCTAGTCTGTCTCAGTCTGTAAGCTGGGCTGACACCTGTGCACCATGTGCATCCCATGGCTTTGAAACACCAGTGGCTCAGCCTCAAAACTCATATCAACATGTCACCATGGTAGGACAAACCGACAGACAAATTTGTCTCCTTGTTGGAAACCTCTCCTACCACCCTTACCTGGGTCCCTGTGGCTGACTCTTCTTCTGTCCCAGTTTCTGAGCTTTTTATTTCCCTTTCTTCCACTCTCCTGCTCTGCTTCAGTCAGCCAGAGGGATCCAGGTGAAGAGAGGGAACCCAGGCATGCCCAAGGCAGCAGGGTGGGACAGTGGGAGAAACAGGATTAAAAGGCCCTCGAACCAGGACAGAGGAAAAGTCAGCCGCAGGTATCCAGGTGAAAAGGGACACTACATGGTTTAGAATCAAGAAATGATTGTGTCAAGGTTGTATCTTTTCCCCATACTTATTCAATCTATATATTGAGCAAATAATCTGAGAATCTGGACTATATGAAGAAAAACCTGGCATCAGGATTGGAGGAAGAGTCATTAACAATCTGAGATACACAGATGATACAACTTTGCTTGCTGAAAGTGAGGATGACTTGAGGCACTTACTGATGATTGTTGAAAAATACAGTCTGCAGTATGAATTACATCTCAATATAAAGAACACAAAAATCGTCACAACAGGACCAATGAGCAGCACCACAATAAATGGAGAGAAGTTTGAAGTTATCAAAGAATTCACATTGCTTGGTTCTACAATCAATACCAATGGAAGCAGCAGTCAGGACATTAGATGGCATGTAGCACTGGGAAGGTCAACTGCTAAGGAACTGTTTCAAGTGCTGAAGAACAAGGCTGTCTTCTTGAGGACTAAGGTGTGCCTAACACAAGCCATGATATTTCTAATCACCTCATATGTATGTGAGAGCTGGACAATGAATAAGGAAGACCAAAGAAGAGTTGATGCTTTTGAGGTGTGGTGCTGGCGAAGAATGTTGAAAGTACCATGGACTGCTAAAAGAACTAACAGATCTGTCCTGGAGGAAGGGCACCCGATGTGCTCCTTGGAAGTGTGAATGGCCAGACGTCGTCTCACTTGCTTTGGTCATGTTGTGAGAAGGGACCATTCCCTGGAGAAGGAAGTTATGCTTGGTAAGGTGGAGGGTCGATGAAAGTGGGGAAGGCCTTCAACAAGATGAATTGACACAGTGGCTGTGACAATGGGCTCAAGTATATCAGGGATGATGGAGCTGGCACGAGATCAAGCAGTCTTTTGTTCTGCTGTACAGGGGCTCAGAAATGACTTGACGGCACCTAACAACAACAACAACAACAATTGTTGCATAACATAATGAATGCAATTAATATCACTAAATTTTACACTTAATTGTGATGAGACTGGCAAATGTCATATATATATATATATATATATATATATATATATATATATAATTTCTATTGTGATTATATATATATATATATAATCACAACAGGAATAATAATATAAAAGTTATGTTAATTTGAAAATGCCACTTTTATTTTTTATAATAAAATATTTTTCTCCTTATGTCTTTTTTATATTCAAAACCTATGATACTTTCTCTGTGTTTTGGTAACTTGTCCTTGCATTTTGCTTCCAAATTTGATTTTCTTTTATTTTAAGTTAGTTGAGTTCCAGATTAAACAAAAATATTCAGATGTTAACATATGCAGTAACCAAATAAATGACAGCCCTAGTGAAGGTATTATTATTATTATTATTTAAAATAATAAGTCATTTTTAAGAAGGAGCTCTGGTGGTGCTGTGGTGAAAGCATTGTGCTGCTAACCAAAATTTTGGTGATTTGAGCCCACCAGCTGCTCCTCAGGAGAAAGATGAGGCAGTCTGATTCTGTAAAGATTTACATGTTTAAGTGTCCTAAGGGACCAGTTCTACTCTCTTCCATATGGTCACTTGTTGCAGAATTTATATGTTAACATATGCAGTCATCGGAAATAAATGGGGGTCATGGTGAAAGCAGTTGTATCAAACACTATGTCTTGCATTTTTGATAATAAAGTGACGTCCCTGCCTACCATCAATCCTGGAGTCCCTGGATGGTACAAATGGTTACATGTTTGAATAAAACCCAATAGTTGATGATTTGAAACCACCTGGAAGAGCCTCAGAAGATAGGTTTAATAATGTACTTCTTAAAGCTCACAGTCTTATAAACCCTACAGAGCAATTCTATTCTACAGACATGGGGTCCCCATGAGTTAGAATTAACTCAAAGGGAAGTAACAAGAACAACAGCCATCACCCCACAAAATGTTCTAGCCTGGATTGAACTGTGTCTCCCAAAAATATGTGTTGTTATAAATCCTAACCTATATACTTGTGGATGCAATCTCATTTGTTATTAGGGTTTCTGTGTTAGGTCATATCAGTATAAGGTGTTTCTTAAACCAATCACTTTTGAGATATAAAAGGAGCAAATTAGGCACAGAAAAAGGATCCTTGGTGGCACAATTGTTAAGCACTCATTTGCTTACTGAAAAATTGTCAGTTTGAACTCTTTAATGACTCCACAAAAGACCTGGCTATCACTTCCATAAAGATTACAGCTCAGCAAACCTGAGGGGATGTTTCTCTGTCATATAAGGTGATTATGAACAAGAATTGACTTCATGGCACACAACAGCAGGCACAGAACCAAGCAAGTAGGAAGGAGGAATGATAGACGCCACCTGATGATTTCCAAGAAGCTGAGGAACAAAAACTCCAAAGAGAGAATCCACTTCACAAGAGCTGACAGAGTGAGGAAAATGCTTCCCTTAGAGCCAGTGTCTTGAATTGGCCTTCTAGTCTCCTAAATTTGAGAAAATAAAACTCTATATGTTAAAAGTTGCCTGATTGTGGCATTTCTGTTATAGTTTCATTAGATCACTAAGACAATTACCTTGTAGTGACTCAAATTTTCACAAAATCCCTGTATCTGAAAATGTTTTGTGCACTAAGGCAATCATTCTTACTTCTTTCATTCCAAGAAGGTGACATGCTTCTTTTTAGGTTATGGCTTGCTACCAGAAGGAATCTATTCATATTTTTTCTGTTCTAATTCTGTAGTAAAAGAAGATGTCAAAATGAGCTATCAAGCAATTATACATTAAAGTTATCTCTTATTTTAGTACATTAATTGCCACATTAAAATGTGTTATTGATCTAATATTATAGATACTTATATTTAGTGAATTCAATTAGCAAATTCAAGTAATATCTGCCAGTTTTTAGATAAAAGTTATGTTTCATTCAGCCTTAATAGAGTACTCATATAACAGGGCTTATTTAAGATCTATTTCTGAGTACTTCACCAAATATAAGTTAAATGGAAAAACTGCTTTATTATATAATTTATCTCCAGTAGGAACAATGTCTGCAGTATCTCTACTAGAAAGGTGTGAAGTAAAGTGCACTATTATATTTTGGAAGACAATATAATTGTTACAAATATTCAGTTTGTCTTCCCTTCTACACACATAGATGCCTATAGTTCCTATATGACTGAGCAAGTTATTATCAGGGTCACTTTATTGTTGTTGTTGTTGTTAAGTGCCGTCCAGTC
>NW_006922232.1:634518-635472 GCF_000298275.1 Orycteropus afer afer | reverse complement strand
GCCTCAAAACTCACGTCTATATGTCACCACAGTAGGACAAACCGACAGACAAGTTTGTCCTGCTGTTGGAGACCTCTCGTGTCACCCCCACCTGGTTGACTGTTCCTCTGTCTGGCTTCCTGGCTTTTAATCCCCTTTCTCCTGCTCTTCTGGCCTGATTCTTTGGGCATCCCTGTGTTGTCTCTCCTCACCTGTATCCCTGGGGCTGACTTCTCTTCTGTCCAGGTTCAAGGTTTTTATCCCCTTTCTCCTACTCTTCTGGCCTGCTACTCTGGTGTCCCTGAGTTGTCTCTCCTCTCCCATAACCCTGGGGCTGACTGCTCTTCTGTCTAGGTTCAAGGCTTTTATCCCCTTTATCCTGCTTTCCAGCCTGCTACTCTGGCATCCCTGTGTTGTCACTCCTCACTGTAAGCCTGGGCTGACTGCTCTTCTGTCCGGGTTCAAGGCTTTTATCCCCTTCCCTGCTCTCACTTTATTGTAGACGACAATTATAAGCTCTGGGTAAAAAAAACTATGGTTTACCTAAAGGCTATGGGAAGTTGATAAAAGTAGGAAGATCCCAGAACCAAGTAGCAACAAAGATAAAGGGACTAATTTAGCGTGTAATATGTTTTCTCTTCTTCTAATTCTCTTGCTTCTGTCTTGCCTCTGTCTCTGTCTCAGCCTCTGAGGTTCTTCTCCTTTTGCTAATCCTGAGGACATACTGCTGCAGATACTTCTTTTGGATGACTAAAACTTTGATAATTCATAGTCTTTTTGGACTGAAGGATGAGAATACAGAATTTAGGGCAACCCCAGGTACTAGAACATAAGAGGAAAAACATAGAAAGAGCAGTGCCAATGGGAGCATTAAAACTCTTCTGTGTACTGGAGATCCATTTTCAGAAAAATGAAACAAGATCTGTACCTCACACCACACACAAAAACAAACTCCAGATGGATCAAAGACTTAAA
>NW_006922232.1:622090-633188 GCF_000298275.1 Orycteropus afer afer | reverse complement strand
AAAAAAAAAAAAAAAAAAAAACTCTTCTGTGTATACCCTATACAAAACTCTGGCTAACGCTAGTGCCAGTCATGCATGAGAAAGACTGAAAACAGCCCACCTAAGCAAAACAAGAAATGAACTATGATATAAATGCCTACATAAGAGTGATTTTAGTTTCATTATAACCAAGAAAACTCTCTGATGAGGCAAATAATAAGGACCTCTAGTGGTGCTGCTACACAGAAATTTGTTGGTTCCAACCCACCAGCCACTCCAAAGAAGATAGGACAATCTACTTCTGAAAATACTTACAGCCTCAGAAACCCTATGGGGTGGCTATCATTCAGAATTGAATCACTGACAGTGAGTTTTCTTTTTTTTTTCAGAAAGCAAGTATTATCAATACTCTTGGGGAAAATATGAGATCTGAAATTTTCACAAGACAACATTCAAGATACAATTCAAAATTATTTGCCATATGAAGAACAAGAATAATGTAACCAATTCTCAAGAAAAAATAAAATCATTGGCAGTCAATTCTGAGATATGGAAAATACCAAAGGATTCCAAACAAATAGGAAATATGTTTAGAATGAAAGTTGCTATTTTTTTATTAAGTGCCATCTAATCAGTTCCAACTTACAGTGACCCTATGTACAACAGAATAAAACACTGCCCAGTCCTGCATCATTCTCACAATCATTGCTATGCTTGAGCCCTTTGTTGTAGCCACTTTGCTAGTCCATCTTATTGAGGGACTTCCTCTTTTTCATTCACCAACTACCTTACCCAACATTATGTCCTTCTTCAGGGACTGGTCCCTACTTATAACATGTCTAAAGTATGTGAAAAAAAAAAAATCTCACCATTCTCATTTCTAAGGAGCATTTCTATGTTTGAGCTCATTGTTACAGCAACTGTGTCAGTCTAAGTTGTTGAGGATCTTAATCTTTTTGTTTATCAATACAAATTACGCAATAGGAAAACTAATGAAAAAAAGATGGTACAAATGAAAAGAGCCACAGAAATCTGTGATAAAATATGAAAAAGTAAGACATATATCTAATTATAAAGAAGAGAGAAAGAGAAAATATGTCAGAAAAGAAATTTGAAGAAATTATGGTGCCCAGTTTTCATATTTTTTTAAAAGCATAGATTTATATATTTGAGAAACTCAGCAGAACTCAATAAAGATAAATGCAAAGAAAACCATGTCCATGAACAAAATAATTAAAATGCTGAACACCAAAGACAAATATAAAAATTTGAATTTGCCCAGAGGAAAATTACATTTTATAAAGAGGAAGAACAATTTAAATGGTCACTGATTTCTCATTAATATTAACAGAAAATGAAAGGTAGTAAGGCTGTATTTTTAAAGCACTGAAAGATGTAAAAGTGTGGATGTAAACTTTATATGTCCCTAAAAATATTTTTAAGGAATGAATAAAAAATAAAAGCAATTTTAGATAAAACAAATTAATAGAATTTTTATCGAGGAGACCTCCTATGCAACAAATGTTGAATGGTCTTCAGGTTGAAGGAAAACTATTATAGAATGAAACTTTGAATTTCATGAAGAAATAAATAGCATCAGTTCTACAAAATATCTAGATAAGTCAAAAGCATGCATATTGAATTTTTTATAACACACATGCAGTAAAACAATGACAAATAACATATGTTCTTTGTGTATTATTTATACACAAATATAAATAAATTCAAACCCCAAAACCAAACTCACTGCCAATGAGCTGATTTGAACTCATAGTGACCCCTATTGGGTTTCCAAGGCTGTAAGTCTTTATGGAAATACATTACCCCATCTTCCTTCCACCAAGCAGCTGGGGGGTTTCAACCACCAACCTTCTGGTTAGCAATCAAATACCTTAGGCACTGTGTGTGTGTGTGTGTGTGTGTGTATGCATGCACGCATGCAGATGTATGTGTGTAATATTTTCATTGAGGTGATATTTATATAATATCTAACACACAAAGCATCATGTGAGATGTTGTAGTGGGTGTCAAATGAATCTATGTTGCTTCATAATTGCTGCATTTTACACCGAATGCTAAAATATTAATTGTAATCATATGTTGAAAAGTGAAGTATTTTAATATATAAAACACTAAAAAAATAATGTAAAGACATTCAGCTGGCAAGTTAATAAATAAACTTTAAAGAACTTTTACAAATATTCAAATTATCAAAAAAAAGATAGAAATAGGAAATAGAAAAATAAAACTTAAAAAAAGATAAAGGAAATAATCTTGAAAATCTAAATCCAACAAGTTCAAAATGTAAACTAATATTATTAAAGTCAACATTCTAATTAAAGGGCAGAGTTTATCAGAAGAGATAAAAGGGCAAGAAGTCTCCATCTTTTAGTCCTCCTTAAAGTTGGGTAGGATTATGGTTATTCAAGGCAAATTGTGAACAGAAATAGTGTAGATCATTCTGAACTAAAATAATAAAAAGCTAAGTTGTCTAGGCTTTGCTTCTGCCCTAAGGAGGTTGTGGAGATCAAAAGATTAAATGATAGAGTCATTCAGCTTGGGTTGCTTAATCCCACATGCAGGAATTATTCATGTAGAATTGCCTGGATCGAGAAGAAAATTTTCAAGAGAGAGAAGTAACAATTTCTTTCATTAAATATTATTTTTCTTAGCAATGAAAATCATAGCTGATGCAACCAAGAGAAACTCAATTCACCACTGAATAGAAACAGTGCCATTATAAAATGTATATGATTAATCATATGTATTTCAATTAAAATAATTTTAATTATGGACCTAAAAGATTTTGATACATGTGCAGTTTTGAAAAGAGTAAAACCTCAGAAATAAATGATGTCAATAGTATTAAGGTATACTTATTACAAAGTATTTATAATTTGGAGATGCTCACTTTTTTATGCCAAGAAATTCAGAATAAAGCTACCTGGACAACAACTGACTCAAAGATATCCATATTTGTATTCCTTCAAAAAAAAAAAAAAATAGATCCAAGAGAATGTGGAAATTATTGAATGATATTATTTTTATTGCAAGGAAGTAAAATTTTTCTGAAGATAGTTCAAAATGGTTTCATCATTCTGTTGACTGGACCAGGAAGAAATTCAAGCTGGATTCAGAAGAGGATGTGGAATAAGAAATATCATTGCTGATGTCAGATGGCTTAATGCAAAGAATAGCAGAAAAAGATGTACCTATGTTTATTGAATATGCAAAGGCATTTGACTCTTGGAGTATAATAAATTATGGATTACATTGAAAGAATGGGAATTCAAGATCACTTAATTGTGCTCATGAGGAACGTTACATAGACAAAGAGACTGTCTTTCAAAAAGAACAAGGGGATACTGCATGATAAAAAATCAGGAAATGTGTACTTCAAGGTTGTGTCCTTTCACAATAATTATTCAATCTGTATGCTAAGCAAATAATCCTAGCATGTGGACTGTATAAAGAAGAAAGAGACATCAGGATTGGAGGAAGACTCATTAACAATTGGTGATATACAGATGACACAACATTTCTTACTGAAAGTGAAAATGACTTGATCTTCCTGATGAATATCAAAGACTACAATCTTCAGTATGGATTACTCCTCAACATAAAGAAAATAAAAATCCTCACAAACCGACCAATAAGCAACATCACGATAAATGGAGAAAGTTTGAAGTTTTCAGGGATTTCATTTTACTTGGATCCCAAACCAACATCTATAGAAGCATCAGTCAAGAAACCAGATGATGCATTTCACTGGGAGAATTTGCTGCAAAAGACCTTTTTAAAGAGCCAAGATATGACTTTGAAGACTAAGGTGCCCCTGACTCAAGCTGTGGTATTTTCAATAGTCTCCTGTGTATATGAAATTTGGAAAAAGAAGAAGGAAAACCAAGAAGAACTGAGACATTTGAAATATGGTGTTGGTGAGGAATATTGAAAATACCATGGGCTTTGAGGAGAATGAATAAATCTGTCTTGGAAGAAGTACAGCCAGAATTATCCTTGGAAGAGAGAATGGACAGCCTTCATCTCACTTACTTTGATCATGTTGCTAGAAGGGACCAGTTCCTTAAGAAGGATATCATGCTTGGTAAGTAGAAGGTCAGCAAAAGAGGGGAACACTCTCAACATCCTCAACAAGATGGATTGACACAAACTATGGTATAGACACACAATGAGATACTATGCAAATAAATAACATAGAAGTTGCAAAGCACTGCATGATGTGGATGAACATAGAGGATATTATACTGAGTGAAATAGTCAATCACGGAAGGACAAATATTGTATTAGTCCACTATTGTAAAAAACAGGGAGCTCTTGTGGCTTAGCACCTAAGGCATTTGACTACTAACCAGAAGGCTGGTGGTCCAAACACAACAGCCACCCCTCAGAAGGAAGACTGGATAATCTACTTCTGTAGAGATACTGCCTCAGAAACCCAAGGAGGGGTCACTATGAGTTGTGTCAACTGGACAGCAGTGAGTTTGGTTTATTATTGTAAAAAGTCAAGGACTACATGACTGAAGTAGGTGAGACAAACTCTGACCAGTCTCATTTCCTAAGGAGAATTCCAACTGCACTTCTTTCAGGACAGATTTGTTCCTTCTTCTAGCAATCCATGATATATTCCGTATTTTTTGCCAATACCACAATTCAAAGGCTACAACTATTCTTCAGTGTTCTTTATCCAGCTTTCTCATACATTTGAGGCAATTGAAAATACCATAGCTTTCTGTAGGCGCTCCTAAATCTTCAAAGTGACATTTTTGCTTTTTAATACTTTAATGAGGTCTTTTATAGAAAATTTCCCCAGCACCATATGATGTCTCATTTCCTGAGTGCTGCTTCCATACGTGTTGACTGTGGATCCAAGTAAAATGAAATACCTGACAACCTCATTCATTTCTCTATTTATCATGATATTGTTTATTGGTCCAGATATGAGGATTTTGTTTTCGTTACATTGAAGTGTAATCCATACTGAAGACTGTAGTCTTTGATCTTCATCACTAAGTGCTTCTTCTTGACTTTCAGCAAGCAAGGTTGTGTCATCTGTGTAGAGCAGATTGTTAGTAAGTCTTTCTCCAATGCTGAAGCCATGTTCTTCTTTGTGTAGCCCAGGTTCTTGGATTATTTTCTCAGCCTACAGATTGAATAAGAATGCTGAAAGGAGACAACGCTGACACATATCCTTCCTAATTTTAGGCATGTAATATCTTCTTCTTCTGTTGAAAAGACATTTTTTGTACAGTGACTGTTCCTTCCATCTTGTTTTAATTCTTACTGCATAATTCAGTATTATGCCCATATAATCTTTCAGTATTGCAACCAAGGCTTGATTTTTTTTTTTTTTTTTCTTCAGTTCTTTTGGTATGAGAAGTGCTAAGTGTGTTCTCCTCTCTTGATTTTCTAACTCCAGGTATTTGCACATTTCATTATAATACTTTACTTTGTCTTCTTGAGCTGCTTTTGAAACATTCTGTTCAGTTCTTTTATTTCATTATTTCTTCCATTCACTTTAGCTACTCTCCCCTGAAGAACATGTTCAGAGTCTCTTTGGGTATCCATTTAGGTCTTTCATCTTTTCCTATCTTTTTAATGGCCTTTTGCTTTCTTCATGTATGATACTCTTGATGTCATTCCAGAAATCATCTGGTCTTCCATAACTGATGTTTAATTCACCAAATCTATTCTTTACATGGTCTCTGAATTCAAGTATGGCATAATCAAGGTTGGCTCTCATGGATCTGGAAATTTTCTTTAGCTTCAATTTGAACTTAACACAGCAATTGATAGTCTGTTCCACAATCAGCTCATGGCCTTGTTTTGACTAAAGATATTGAGCTTCTCCATTGCTTTTGTTCCACAGATCTAGTATGTCCAATTCCTGTGTATTCCATCTGGAAATCTCTATGTGCATAGTCACAGTTCATGTTTTTGAAAAAGAGTATTTGCAATGAATAATCCTGTCGGTCTTTCAAAATTCTATCATGTGGTCTCCAGTGTCATTTCTATCACCAAGTCCATATTTTGCAACTACTGATACTTCCTCTTTGTCCAGCAATAATCAAGACTTCACTTTTTGCATGTTTGGTGAATTGTAAACTGCAGAACTTGGTAAAAAAATCTTTGATTCTTTTTCATCTTTGGCTTTAGTGGTTTCTGGATTAATTTGAATAGTAGTATTATTAACTGGTGTTCCTTATAGGCATAGGGATATTATCCTATCACTGACAGTATTATACTTCAGAATAGATCTTGAAATATTATTTTTGATGATGAATGTGATGCCAATCCTCTTTAATTTGAAATTTCTTTCATAGTACACCGTATGATTGTCTGATACAAAATGGCCAATACCACTCCATTTCATGTCACTAATGCCTAAGATATCTATCTTCACGTGTTCCATTTCATTTTTGAAAACTTCCAGCTTTCCTAAATTCATACTTCATACTCCATGTTCTGATTATTAATGAATGTTAAAGCTGTTTCATCCCATTTTAAGCTGTGCCTACAATATTAGGTGTACTTTAAATTCATTGTTGCATCTATTGCATCAATCTATGGGTAAATTGTTGAGGGTTTTCCACTCTTTCACTGACCCCTACTATTTGAAGCATGATGACACTCTGGAGAAATTTGTCACTTCTGATGATATATCCAAAGTCTTGTCATCATCCCTTCTCAGGAGCATTCTGGTTGTACTTCTCCCAAGGCTGATTTGTTCATTCTTCTGTTAGTCCATCTATTAATATATGCTAGCATCATAATTCAAATATATCAATACTTCTTCAATCTTCCTTTTTCACTGTCCAGCTTTTCATGCATGTGAGGCAATTGAAATTATCATGGATTGGGTTATTTGCACCTTACTCCTCAAAGTGACATCTTTACTTTTGAATATTTCAAAGAGGTATTTTGCAGCAGATTTTCCCAATCCAATATGTTTGATTTTTTGATTGCTGCTTCCATGGGTGTTGATTGTGGATTGCCATAAAATGAAATCCTTGACAACTTCAATATTATCATAATTTAACATAATGTTGCTTATCCTCAGTTGTGAGGGCTTTTGTTTTCTTTATGTTGAGGTGTAATATATACCAAAACCTATAGTCTTTGATCTTCATCAGTGACTGCTTCATGTGCTCTTCACTCTCAGTAATCAGTGTCCTGTCATTTGCATGCTGTTAATTAAGCAATGAAAGCCTTATAGATATTCTTATGGCTAACAACAGAACATTGTCCACGCTCTACATTGATCAAGAGCCTGACATTTGGACAGAATGTTGTTGTTGTTGTTATTTGCTGTAGAGTCGGACCCAACTCATAGAGACTCTTCCTTGGATTTTCGAAGCAGTATCACTAAGGAGTTCTGGTAGCATAGAGGCTAAAGCACTTGACTGCTAACCAGAAGGCTGGCGGTTCAAACCCACCAGCCACTCCTCGGAAGGAAGGTTGGGCAATCCTACTTCCGTAGTGATACTGCCTCGGAAACCCAAGGAGGGGTCGCGATGAGTCGGAGCCGACTCGACGGCACATAACCACAACATCACTGAGGAAGTAGATTGTCCCATCTTTCTTCCGAGGAGTGGATAGGGAGACATAAGAAAACAAAACAAACAAACAAACAAAAACTTACTGCCATGGAGTCAATTCCGACTCATAGCAACCCCCTTTGGGTTTCTGAGGCAGTAAATCTTTACAGAAATAGATTGACCAGTTTTCCTTCCATGGAGTGGCTGGTGGGTTTGAACCACCAGCCATCTGGTTAGTAGTCAAATGCCTCAGGTACTATACTACCAGAGCTCCTTCAGGGGGAAAATGCATGGTTTAGAATAAAAATAAATAAATAAAAACTGTGTAGCTTAAAATGTAAAAATTACCTATATTTTACAAAGTCTAAATTAATCAGAAACTGTTCTTTCCTCATCTTAGTCAGCCTTTTGGAAAGAGTTTCTTCTTTCTTTCTGTTTGGTTGCTATTATGATCAATACAATTTGTTTCCCTTGCTTCACTATTTCTATTTGTACTTTTCAATCTACTGGATAATCATGATCAAGAATCTTAAGGCTTTAGTTTCTAATGACCACTGATAATGTGGATGGCAGGTAACTTGTAGATTTGTGAACATGTGAAGAGTCTAACCAAGTAGTGTTACATAGCAAACTCAAACACTAACCAGTTCTGAAAGTGAAATCACAGTATATTTATGATTAATTCTCCACTCTTACATGTCTGTCTTTTCAGAAGCATGAAGAATTTGATGTTCACAAACTGCTAGTCTAGCATTTCAAAATTATTCCTCTTGATTTTTTTGATGCTTCACGGTATTCTTGTTCTCAGTAATTCAATATTTCCTGCTTGATAAAATGTTTGAAGTTTCCAATAGTCCATGTCATTACTTTGTTTGGTGTTCATAGTGGATGGTGACCTTGATCACTGCTTTTTTCATGTGTATTTCCAATAAAGAAAAGACCCATGAGCCTCAAGATACTTTGGTAAAAGTGATACATCTGTCTAAAACTGTTCTGACATTGTCATTAGTCATTCAAACAAACCAAACTGTTAACCTACTTCTCTTTTCACTGGTCATCAAATGCTGAAGTTTATAAGGCAAATTTTCTTTGCCTCTCAATCAGATGTCTGCCTGCTATTTTAAGGAGCTTTGAATATTGAACTGCAAATGTAATTCTGGAATAATTAGTCACAGAATTTCTTTCCTCTTTATTTCCTTACCCTTTTTAGTCTCTACAATTTGAAGTAAATAAAAAATTTTCTTAGAGTTTTGATTACTTTTTTTCTCAAAAGATTATATATCATTCAAAATGCTCAAAGAGATACAGAAAACAAAAAAGTTAAATTCAACCAGAGTGCCTGTAAATGTTGTTAAATGGTGTTCTCATCCCACATCTAAATAAGATTTTTGTTTCCTGTGCTGTCAGTTCTTCAGATTATAATGTCAGGAACACTGTTGAATGAGTTCAGACATACTTCCTGCTATTGAATGCAAGTCTGTTAAAGCTGATGAATGCCTAATGATGTAACACAGAGACTTCAAAACTTATGTCCTTAAATCCTATAAGTTTAATAAAAGCTATTGCTTATTGAATTTGAGCTCTTTGACAGCTATGCAAGGCTCTGTTGATCCCAATGGCAACCTGTTCTGATGTGCTATGGTCTGCTAATACTGAAATAAATGAAACAAAACCTGCCAGCACAGGAGAGAGTTTCTTTAAAAGGTTAAATACAGATTTATATTCTCCAATAATTTTTTTAAATCAGCTCTTGTTAAGGTATTTGGCTGCTAATGAGAAGATTAGTAGTATGAATCCACCAGCTACTTTATGGGAGAATGATGAGGCAGTCTGCTTCTGTAAAGACTCAGAGCCTTGGAAACTCTGTAGGACAGTTCTACTCTGCTCTATAGGGGATCACTGTAAGTTGGAATCAATTCAGTGGTAGCAGGCTTTGGTATTCAGACAGTTTTTGGTATTGCCTATACTACATCATATAACTGATATGTTCTGTTATGTGAACTCTACTCAAGAAAACATAAACATACAAACAAAAATGAAGTACACCAATTTCAGTGGTGAAGCATGAATCTGAACATGTTGCCTTTCTGTTTACATAAATAAATAAATAATAAAGGTAATCCTTCTTGATCAGTTTTCATAATGGTTATTATCTATGTTAAACCTAATCAAACTCTCTGTCATTGAGTTGATTCTGACTCATAGCAACCTCCATTGGGTTTTCAAGGTGGTAAATCTTCAGGGAAATAGATTGCCCAGTCGTCCTTCCATGGAGTGGCTTGTGGGTTTGAAGTACCAAGCTTCTGGTTAGCAGTCGAATGTCTTAGGCACTACGCCACCAGAGCTCTCTATAGTTATAGTAAGGTTATAATTCTTCAAAATCTACTTTGTTGAAATAAATCAATATGATGAGTTATTTGTCACCATATAAACTTATAAAGTTAACAATTGACTACTTGTTAACAGCCTATGATTTGTACTGATATTATGTAAATATAGCTCCTTATGTAAGCAGCTGTGGTAGCATAAAGCCTAAGGCAATTGACTGCTAACAAGAAGGTTAGTGGTTCAAAACCACATGTCACTTTATGGAAGGAAGACTGGACAATCTACTTTCCTAAAGGTTTACTGCCTCAGAAATCCAATGGTGGTCACTATGGGCTGGAATTGACTTGATGGCTGTGAGTTTTGTTTGGTTTATAAGAATATATCTTCTTGTTGTTGTTCGGTGTCGTCAAGTTGCTTCCGACTCATAGTGACCCCATGCACAGCAGAACAAAACACCACCTGATCCTGCACCAGCTCCATGATCCTTGCTATACTTGAACCCGTTGTCACAGCCACCATATCAATCCATCTCATCGAAGGCTTTCCCCTCTTTTGTCGACCCTCCATCTTACCAAGCATGACATCCTTCTTCAGGGAATGGTACCTTCTGACAACATGACCAAAGTAGGTGAGGTGAAGTCTGGCCATCCTCACTTCCAAGGAGCATTCTGGCTGCACTTCCTCCAGGACAGATCTGTTAGTTCTTTTAGCAGTCCATGGTACTTTCAGCATTCTTCGCCAGCACCATAAGTCAAAAGCATCAACTCTTCTTCGGTCTTCCTTATTCATTGTCCAGCTCTCACATGCATACAAGGCTATTGGAAATATCATGGCTTGTGTCAGGCGTACCTTAGTCTGCAAGGAGACATCCTTGTTCCTCAGGACTTGAAAGAGTTCCTTCGCAGCCAACCTACCCAGGGCTACACGTCGTCTAATGTCCTGACTGCTGTTTCCATTGGCCTCAATTGTAGAACAAAGCGATGTGAATTCTTTGACAACCTCAATCTTCTCTCCATTGATTGTGATGCTGCTCATTGGTCCAGTTGTGAGGATTTTTGTCTTCTTTATATTGAGATGTAATCCATACTGCAGACTATGTTCCTCAATCTTCATCAGTAAGTGCCTCAAGTCACCCTCACTTTTAGCAAGCAAAGTTGTATCATCAGTGTACCTCAGGTTGTTAATGATTTTTCCTCCAATCCTGATGCCACATTTTTCTTCATATAGTCCAGCTT
>NW_006922232.1:617332-621627 GCF_000298275.1 Orycteropus afer afer | reverse complement strand
TACAAATATGGATCTCTTCCAGTCAGTTGGCCAGGTAGCTGTCTTCCAAATCTCTTGGCATAATGGAGTGAGTGCCTCCAGTGCGACATCAGTTTGTTGAAATATTTCAATGGGTATTCCGTCAATTCCTGGAGCCTTATTCTTTGTCAATTCCTTCATTGCAGCTTCAAATTCCTCCTTCAGGACCATTGGTTCTAGATCATATGCCACCTTCTGAAATGGATGAAGATCAACCAGTTCTTTTTGGCACAGTGACTCTGTGTATTGCTTCCATCTTCTTTTGATGTTCCCTGCATCATTCAATGTTTTGCCCTTAGAATCTTTCAATACTGCATCTCGAGGCTTAAATTTTTTCCTCAATTCTTTCAGCTTGAGAAATGCAGAGCACATTATTCCCTCTTGGTTTTCCAACTCAAAGTCTTTGAACATTTCATTATAGTAATTGGCTTTGTCTTCTCGAGCTGCTCTTTGAAATCTTCAGTTCAATTCTTTTATATTGTCATTTCCTCCATATGCTTTAGCTACTCTCTGCTCAAAGGCAAGTTTCAGAGCCTCTTCTGTCATCCATTTTGGTCTTCTCTTCTTTTATTGTCTTTTTAGTGATCTCTTGCTTTCTTCATGGATGATGCTCCTGATGTCATTCCACAATTCATCTGGTTTCTGGTCATTGATGATCAATGCATCAAATATATTCTTTAAATGTTCTCTAAATTCAGGAGGGATATATTCAAGATCATATTTTGGCTCTCGTGGACTTGTTTTAATTGTTTTTAACTTCAAGTTGAACTTGCATATGAGCAGTTGATGGTGTGTTCCACAATCAGCTCCTGGCCTGATTTTGGCTGAAGATATTGAACTATTCCATCACCTCTTGCCACAAATGTAGTCAATCTGATTCCGGTATGTTCCATCTGGTGAAGTCCACATGTACAGTCACCATTTGTGTTGCTGAAAAAAGGTGTTTGCAACAAACAAGTTGTTGATCTTGCAAAATACTACCATACGAGTTCCAGCATTATTTCTGTCATCAAGGCCACATTTTTCAACTACTAGTGATTGTTCTTTGTTTCCAACTTTTGCATTCCAGTCACCAGTGATAATTAACACATCCTGTTTGCAAGTTCAGTCAATTTCAGACTGCAGAAGTTGATAAAAATCTTCAATTTCCTCATCTTTGGCTCTGATGGTTGGTGCATAAATTTGAATAATAGTCGTATTAATGGGTCTTCTTTGTAGGCATATGGATATTATCCTATCACTGACAGCATTGTATTTCAGGACAGATCTTGAAACATTCTTTGTGATGATGAATGCCATGCCATTCCTCTTTAAACTGTCCTTCTTGGCATAGTAGATCATTTGGTTGTGTGATTCAAAATGGCCAAAACCAGTCCATTTAAGCTCACTAATGCCTAGGATATCAGTCTTTATGCATTCCATTTCATTTTTGACAACTTCCAATTTGTTTGATTCATACTTCGTACATTCCATGTTCTTATGATTAATGGATGTCTACAGCTGTTTCTCCTCAATTTGAGTGGTGCCATGTCAGCAAATGGAGGTCTTGAAAGCTTTACCTTATCCATATGAGTAAGGCTGGGTTTACTCTGATGATGCACCTCTTTCCCAGTCCTATTTTGAGAGCCTTCTAACCTAACTGTACTATTTACAAAGTTGCGCAGTAGCGTATCAGACAGTGTTTCTCTGCTATTCACAAGGTTTTCCCTGGCCAATTATTTGAGAAATGGATGGCCTCCTCCTTCTTCCTAGTCTGTCTCAGCCTGTAATCTGGGCTGATACTTGTGCAACAGGTGCACCCCAATGGGTTTGAAGCACAAGTGGTACAGCTTCAAGACTCACAGCAAGACATCACCACAGTGGGACAAACCGACAGACAAATTTTTCTCCCTTAGCTGTTGGAAATCCCTCCAACCACCCTTATTTGGATTCCTGTGGCTAACTCCTTGATCTGTTCCAGTTGCCTTTGTTTTTTCTATCCTCTCCCTGCTTCCTGCCTTGCTCCTTGTGGGGGGTGGCCTGGGTTCCCTCTCTTCACCTGGGTCCCTGTGGCTGACCTCTCTATCTATTCTGGTCCCCTTTGCCTTTTATTTTCCTCTCCCTGCTTCCCACCTGGCTGCTGGTTCTTAGGTCCTCCTTATTGTCCTCTCCCTGCTTACCTCCTCATTTCCTCTTCTTAGGTTCCTGGAATCCAAATGAGAATGCTATCACTATAAAATCCAAAATAGTTGCCACTTGTAAACATTCAAAATGGCTGCACCCTTGGTCACTTTAAATATCCAAAATGGCTGTCACTTGTAAATATTCAAATGGCTGTGCCCTCAGTTACTTTAAATATCTAAAATGGTTGCCACTTGTGAACATTCAAAATGGCTGCACCTTTGGTCCTTTAAATACCCAAAATGACTGCTGCTTGTAAACATTCAAAATGGGTGTGCCCTCTTTCACTTTAAATATCCAAAATGGCTGCCACGTGTAAATAATCAAAATGGCTGCACTCTCCAGACAAACAAGAAAGTCAGCAGAAAAAATAAGAAAACCTGCAATATCTGGGGATAGAGCAATAAGAGAAAAAAGGCAGAGAAGGAGACTAATGAGGTAAAAATGCAAAAAGAAAACAAGGAACAGTGTTAGCCACGAGAAAAAAGAAGAAGAAAAAAAAAAAAAATTGCAACCAGAAACAGGGAAAAGACAAAAGCTAAAAACTAAGACCTGGGAGGGGAAGAATAAAGAATAATAGTAAAAAGGACAAAAGTATTAATAATAGTAGTAGTTTTAAAACAGACAAAAGCAAGCAAACTAAAAACCAGAAAAAAGGAGAAAAAAAAAAAAAAAATCAGGGGAGGTCAGAGTAGAGCACCCAGGCTCAGTCCAAGCACAGAGTGGGATGGAGTACTTGCAGGCCCAGAAGGTGGGTGAGGGTGGGGGATGGCCGAACCTCTGTTCACCAAGCGGGTGTCTAGGTCCGGAGTGTCCTTGGGGTTACTCAGATATCAGGATGCTTCAGTACACACTTACAGAAGCTGGAACGTACAAAGTTCCTGGGTCAAATGTCAAGCTGGAGGCTTTTTCCTAGGAAGCATTTTCCTTTGGCTTCCCTCGGGCAGCCGAGGGGCAGACACAACCCCCACAATTCCAGGCGGCCAGAGCGGCAACCAGCTCCCACTGTATAGATGCGGCGGTGAGGTCTCGGAAATTAAAGTTTGAATTAGAAATGCCATTTGACCCAGCCATTCCATTACTAGGTATATATCCTAAAGAAGTGAGAGCCATGACAAGAGTAGACATGTGCATAGCCATGTTCATCACAGCACCATAGAATATATCCTAGGGGTCAGGAAAATTTGAAAAGCATGGGAAAAATAGTCAATTCAATTAAGAAGTTGTAATTAACATACTTACAAATCTAATCTATCTATCTATCTACCTATCTATCATTTATCTATTTATAAAGTACATGTTTCTTGATGTTCAGCTATAATAACAGCTCCAACACCAAACACAAAGTTTTTGTTTTATAATTTTAGTTAAAAATTAAGTGTTTATTTTATATAATTCTATCTTTCCTTCAATTCTTCTGTACATATCAATCAAAGTGAGAACTGAGCATGAGGGAATGAAAAAGGACAGTGTCAACACACAGTGTGGAACTTTATTTGGAGGCCATGTATATTAGATTAGTTTTAAAAATATCCTTTAGTTATTTGTTTTCCCTTTAGTATCATCAAACACTCTCAAAAATCACAAACATTTATTTCTTCTACATCAGCTCTTCACTTTGAAGCCACTAAAGTATGTAATATTACTATGCCCTAAATGCTACTCTGGTAGCGTAAGACACTTGACTGTTAACCAGAAGGCTGGTGGTTGAAACACACCAGCCTCTCCTCCGAAGGAAGGTTGGACAATCTACTTCCATAGCCTTGGAAACCCAAGAAGGGGTCACTATGAGTCAGGTCTGACTCGACAACACATACAAACCAAACAACCAATTTTATTGACTAGAGATATTAAAGAAAATATTTAAATATTAAATTGTGCTTGCTAATTTATGGCAATCCCTCTGTATTCTTTTCTTCTTTTTATTTTTAGTAATTGTAGACAAAATTTACTCGGATTTAAAACTGATGGCAATCAGTCTGTAAGTAGTTAGTTTATTTTGTCAAGACAGGCAGTGAAAATGGATGAAGAGAATAGCATCAGATTTTTCTTTGAACTACAAAAAATTACATATACCATTAGGGAGGATTGTTGTTGTTGTTGTTGTTATGTGCCGT
>NW_006922232.1:570471-616812 GCF_000298275.1 Orycteropus afer afer | reverse complement strand
GCCTTCTGGTTAGCAGTCAAGTGCCTTTGGCACTACTCTACCAGAGCTCCCTTTTTAGTCATAAACATTTAAAAAAAGGAAGAAAGAAAGAAACACAGGGGAGATAGAGAGGGAGGAAGGAAGGAAGAAAGAAAGAAAGGAAAAGGAAGGAGAAAATTGGAAGTCAATATTTTCCACACTATAGACCTGAACGTTTACATGAAAAAATTTGAAGCTGAGTGGTGGTTGCTCGATCAGGCAGAACAAGTTCTCTTGGGTTTTTCATAAACTCATCTAGGCCAGTTTCATTTTTTTACCTTTCCTTTTTGGTTCAAAAAAGATCAGAGTTTGCTACTTCAGGACTAAACCAAGGATTTCAAAGATACATTGATCTGGAGAGACCAAGGAAGAAAAATCAGCATGCATTCTTCTTATCATAATTTTTTTTCCTTTTCTAAGAAAATTAAAAAAAAAAAAAACCACAATGAAAGTGGATGAGCAAACCACACATACTATCTTCCAATCCTGATCCATATACCATCAGACACAGAAAATAGCTGTGCAGTCTATACATTCCTTAACAATTATTTTTTGAACTCCCACTGTTAATCAGACATTTTAATAAGGATATGTAGCCTGTCTCTGAATTATTTATAAGCTGATGATCTCACATTAAGCTTTACAGAACTTTCCAACATACAGATATTATTCAAACTTCTAAATTTATTAAATGTTTGAAATCAATATTAAATAAATAAACAAACTCACCTTTTATATCTATAAGAAAGCAAAAATATGACCAAAGCCAGTGAGCCAAATCTGGCCATTCTCATTCCTAAGGAGCATTTCAGCTGCACTTCCAAGACAAATTTGTACGTTCTTCTGGCAGTCCATCCTATTTTCAGTATTCTTCACCAACAGCACAAATCAAAAACATCAACTCTTCTTTGCTCTTCCTTATTCGCTGTCCAGCTTTCACATTCATATGAGGCTATTGAAACTACCATGGCTTGGGTTGTTGTTGTTTGTGCCATCGAGTTGGATCCGTCAAGTCAGATAGCAACCCCTCTTTGGGTTTCAGAGGCAGTATCACTACGAAAGTAGATTGCCCCATCTTCCTTCTGAGGAGTGGCTGGTGGGTTTGAACTGCCAGCCTTCTGGTTAGTAATCAAGCACCTTAGGCACTATGCTACCAGAGCTCAGGCACACCTTAGTCTTCAGACTGACATCTTTACTCCTTAACACTTTAACGATGACTTTCAAAGCAGGTTTTCCCAGTCCATATGATATCTGATTTCAATATGACTATTGTAATAAAACTGCTGCTTCCAGGGGTGATTATTGTGGATCCAAGTAAAACGAAATACCTGAATATTTCAAAGTTTTCTCCCTTTATCATGATGTTGCTTATCGGTCTTGTGAGGATTTTTGTTTTCTTGATGTTCAGGTGTAATCTATACTGAAGACTGTAGTCTCTTATCTTCATCAGTAAGTGCTTCAGGCATCCTCACTTTCAGCAAACAAGATTGTGTCATCTGCATATCACAGGCTGTTAAAATCTTCTTCCAATCCTGATGCCACATTCTTCTTTATATAGTTTGGCTTTTCAGATTGTTTGCTCAGCATGCACATTAAATAAGTATGGTGAAAAGATAGATCCTTGATGCACATTATGCTGAATTTGAACAATTAAATATCCCCATGTCTTGTTCAAATGACAGCTTTCAGTCTACATAAAGGTTCCTTGTGAGCACAATTCCTATTCTTTGCAGTCTTATCTATAATTTTTTATGGTCTACAAAGTCATTTACCTTTACATAGTCAATACAAATTGGTAAACATCTTTTTGGTGTTCTTTATTTCAAACAAAATCCATGTGCCATCAGCAATGATATCTTTCATTCCACATGCTCCTTCAAATACAGCTTGACTTTCTGGCAGTTCCCTGTCAAAATACTGCTACAACTGTTTTTCATTTATCTTTACCAAAATTTTACTTGTATGTGAGATTAATGATATCATGTTTTAATTTCCACAATCTTGTGGATTGACTTTCTTTGGAAGGGGACAGGCAGCTGTTTTTCAAATTTCTTGGCATAAACAAATAAGTACTTCCAGCACTACATCTCTTTGTTGAAACTTCTCAATGGACATTCTGTCAATTCTTAGACCTTCTTTCTCACCAATTCGTTCTGTGCAGCATGGACTTCTTCCTTCACTATCATTCGTTCTAAATCATATGCTACCTTCTGAAACAGGTGAACTTTGACCAATTCTTTTTGGTACTTGACTCTGAGTATTCCTTCCATAGTATTTTGATAGTTCCTTCAATGTTCAATATCTTGCCCTTAGAATACTTCAATATTGCAATTACCCTCTTTGAAAGATTCAAACAATGGCTTAAGACAACATAAAGTTTTATAACAAAAAATGTAAAGCCTTGGAGTTTGAAAACCAAAAAGGAAGAACTCACTCAGCATTTCTCAAGCTAAAGGAGCTGAAGAAAAGTTTCAAGCCTCACATTGTAATACTGAAGGGTTATTTGGGCAAAATGTTGAACAATGTAGAAAGTATCAAAAGAAGATGGAATGAATACACAGAGTAATCCGATCTGAATAAAAATGGCTGACATTCAGGAGGTAGCATGTGATCAAGAACCAATGACACTGAAGGAATAAGTTTAACCTGCACTGGGATTGGTGGCAAATAAGCTTCCAGGAATTAACACAATACTCATTGAGATGTTTCAACAAATGGATGCAAAGCTGGAAGTGCTTAATCATTTATGCCAAGAAATTTGGAAGAAAGCCACATGGTCAATCAACTAGGAGAAACTAAAATTTGTGCCATTCCACAGAAAGATGATCCACTAGAATGTGAAAATTATTAAACAATATCCTTAATTTCACATGCAAGTATTTTTTTTCTGGAGATAATCCAAAAAATTTTGCAGCAATATGTTGACAGAGAACTTCCAAAAATTCAAGCTGGATTCAGAAAAGAATATGGAATGAGGGATATTATTTATGTCAGATGCATCTTGGCTGAAAGCAAAGAATATCACAAAAAGGTTTATCTGCATTTTGTTGACTATGCAAAAGCATTTGACTGTGTGTATCATAACAAATTAGGGATAACATTGAGAAAAAATGGGAATTCCAGAACACGTAATTGTGTAATGAAGGAGTTGTACATAAACCGATAGGCTGTCTTTTGAACAGAACAAGGATACATTGCATGCTTTAAAATCAGGAAGTGTGTGCCTCAGGATTGTATCCTTTTATCATACTTGTTTAATCCGTATCCTGAACAAATAATCTGAAAAACAGGACTATATGAAAAAGAAAACAACATCAGCATTGGGGAAGACTCACTAATAACCTGTGATACAAATGACACAACTTTGCTTGTTGAAAGTGAAGAAGACTTGGAGAATTTATTGGTGAAGATCAAAGACTATAATATTCAGTATGGTTTATAACCCAACATACAGAAAATAAAAATCCTCATGACTGGATAATAAGCAACTTGCTGATAAATGGAGAAAAGATTGAAACTTTCAGAAATTTCATTTTACTTGGAATCACAATCAACACCCATGAAAGTAGAAAAAAATAAGACATTGTATTGCATTGAGAAAATCAGAGGGTGCAAAAGACCTCTGTAAGGTCTTAAGGAGTAAAGATATCACTTTGAAAACTAAAATATGCCTGACCCAAGCCATGATATTTTCAATTACCTCATATTCATGTGAAAGTCTGACAATGAACAAAGAAGATCAAAGAAGTGTTGATATCTTTGCATTGTAGTCTTGGCAAAGAATACTGGAAATACTATGGATGCCAGAAAAATGAACAAATATGTCCTTGAAGAAGTGCAGTCAGAATGTTTCTTAGAAGAATGGCCAGCCAGACTTCATCTCATCTCTGTTGGTCATGGTGTCCGGAAAGACCAGTCCCTTGGTGAAGTAGAGGGTCAGCAAGAAAGGGGAAGGCTATCAATGTGATGGATTGACACTGCTGCAATGATGGACTCATGCATATCAAGCATTTTGAGGAAGGCACAGGAATGGACAGTGTTTTGTTCTGTTGTACATAGGTTACAATGAGTCAGAAACAACTTGGCAGTACCTAAGAACAACAACAACAACATCCACATTGGATTTTTTGACTGTCTACATTATCCTTAGGAGCTCTGGTAGCATAGTGGCTAAGGCACTTGACTGCTAACCAGAAGGCTGGCAGTTCAAACCCACCAGCCACTCCTCGGAAGGAAGGTTGGGCATTCCTACTTCCGTAGTAATACTGCCTCAGAAACCCAAGGAGGGGTCGCTATGAGTCGGGGCCAACTCGATGGCAAATAACAACAACATTATCCTTGTTGCTAAGTTTATGAATATGTCTCATTTTCAATAGAACTTAAACATTCAGAAGATTTAGTGGGATTTATGTTTTTTGTTTTTTTTTTTTTTGCATCTTTCATTCCTATGTTTGTCATTTATTTAATTAATTCATCAAATATAGATCATATGCTTTCATTTCATTGCTATCATAAAATGAATATTGATGAATAAATGAATCATGAAAAACAGAATGCTTAGAATTTTGGTGAGAAATTGAGCTTTACTATTTGTCCTCTTTTGCTTAATTCTTCCAGACACCAATGACACATACAGTAAGTGATGTGATTGTGACCTGAAAAGAATATTTTCCTTCGTGCAAAAATTATTGTCATGTGTCATACTCAAAATCTTTAACTTAGACTAAAATTCCTAGACAATTTTACCAAAGTGAATTGGTTTGAATAATCTTTTTTTATAGAAAAAGATAATATCACCAAATCATTTACATTCAAGAAGCTGTGAGCCCTAAATCTCTCTCCCTTTTGAACTTAGAGATGTACTGGGTGACTGTCATCTCCTCCATAATTAAGGCTCCTGTGTTATTTGCTAGTCAGTAGTGTGAGGAAATCTGTACCTAGTCATGGTGCGAAGGGATTGTGTGATGGGAGTCCTGGGGAACATTTATGGTGCTTCTGCTATTGAACTGCTGTTCTGGGTTTTCTTTTTCTTGTTTCAAACAATGGTCATGACAGTGGCAGAGACAGCCTGTGATTTAAGTGAAGGACAGTGCCACTGTTATAGCCATGGTATCTGTGATGAATAGAGGCATGGCAAGCAAGAAGCAAGATGTGAAATAAGAGAGAATGTATAGAATATCACAGATTTAAAGCCACTTCCAAAAACATCAGCCTGTTCACCCTGTAAGCTGAAAGCACACAATTTTAATTTTGAGAGGTTATACCAGATGTCATGCTAAACTTGTTTGAATCATGGTTTTAAAGATAAATAACTATCTGTTTAACAGTTACACCAGCCTAGCAGGAATTTTTATTTTTTATATTCTTTTCCTGGACTTGTGAAATATTGTTCTGTGCTCACATAGTACAGAAATGCTATTTGAAGTAAAAAATAAGATGGGATATAAAAAACGAGACTGTAAATGTTAGCTTTATTGCTCAGTTAAAATAATAATTTGGTACCATATTTTGCTATAATTTGGGAATATCTTGTAAACTTTGATAATCAACCACTGATTTTCTAAAATTTTATCACATAAAGGATTAAACATTTGTGTGGCACATTTTATGTCATCTTTGCAGTGGTGTATGCTATAAGAAACAAACAAACAACACAAAACAATATAAAAATAAAAACCATAAAATATGCTTTCATTTCATTAGAACTTTAAAATACTAATTCAAATATAAATATGGATGCATGAAATAATTGGTGAACAATACAAAGTCAGTGTACAATACAAGGCAATGTGGAGCATCTTTATGAGGTCGGAGGGTACAATTTATATGGGATATAAGGAATTCCTTGAAAAGGAAACTATTCCAATAAAGAAAACCTAGGCGGTAGCAACCATAGCCTAAAAGTAACCCCTGAGGATGAAGGAGAAAAGACAATTTGACGTATGACTGACTTGCAGCCTAGACACCTAGGATTTTCACTTTCTCACAAGGAAAAGGTATCTGCTCAAAGCTGCTTCTTATATACACGAAGGAGACCACATCCCTAACACAGCTACACGGCTACACCAGTAGATTCCACCATGGAGGTGATTACCAATCTTGCCATGGGAAATAACTACATCCAGCTGCTCAGCCACTCAAAACAAGGCCCAGCCAAGTTGACACACAACCTTAACTACCAGAGCTACTAACAGAAATGTAGGTTGTGTGACTCCCCCATTTTGCCCATTAAAGAAAAGACATGGCAATCAGCTCTTTAAATGATTTAAGCCTTGGCAACCCAATGGGGCAGCTGTATTATGTCTTATAGGCTCTCGATGAGTTGGAGTAGACTTCATGGCACACAACAATAACATGCTATAAACTAAAATCAATGAATTCACTATAAATCTGTTTTTCTTTTTGTATTTCCTTTTATATCATTAACATCTTAATGGCAATAGTTAAAAGACTGTGGGCATAGTGTAATTCCTCCCTTCATAATTTCTCCTCTAGTAACGACATCACACATTTAACAACAAGCATTTTTCATCTTTAATTATGCACCATGACAATATTCTACCTGTGTCGTATATTTAAATGACTAATGCATTACAAATTGGCATTTAGTGTTTCATATTCTATTTGGAGGGAGCTCTAGTAGCATAGTGCCAAAGGCACTTGACTGCTAACTAGAAGGCTGGCAGTTCAAACCCACCATCCACTCTTTGGAAGGAAGGTTGGGCAATATACTTCCATAGTGATACCTCCTTGGAAACCCAAGGAGGGGTCACTATGAGTTAGGGCCAACTCAATGGCTCATAACAACAACAACAACATACTTTTTGGAAAGATAGTCATAGATTAAATAATTATAACAGGTACCCAAGTTGTGGTTCAGCATCCTGCCATGCCCTTCTGTTCTTGGGAGTTTTTCTGGACTTGAATTAGTGGCTTGTCATGTTTCTTTCTAATATTGGGACAGTACCTTTTCACTTTTCAACCTTGGGTTAGTCAGCCTCAGCAGTCAGCGGCTACCTGAGTGAAAAAAAAAAAAAAAAAAAAAAGCCTCCAGCTTCAATGGGCTGTGAGCAGGAGGCAGGGATGAAGCCCAAGGTTGAGGGGTTTTCAGCCAGGCCATAGAGCCTGGAATTTTGAACTTGGATTTCTAGCCTCCAAAATTGTAAAAGAATAAAGTCTTGTTTGTTAGAGCCATCCATTTGTGATATTTTCTGTTAGAGTGACATGAAGTAGCCAAACCTGTAGTCAAGCACCACCAAAACTTCTTGTTTTTAGTATATTAAGATGATTTCCTAGTGTACATCTATGTTAAAAATTACTTAAAACCCACCAGATATGGACTAAGAAGTGAGAAGAGAATAGAATGGATGAATACCTAAGCTATGTAAATAAATGACATGTTCAAAGGAAAGAACAGAAGAACCTTGAGAACAGTCATGAGAATCATGAATATTAAAAGGTTGGGCACAAGAGAAAGTACCAGTTAAAAAGTTGAATAAGAACATAATGGTTAGAGGTAGATAAGAATATTCAACTTAATACAAGTGAATCATTTTAGGAATAATCAAGCTGTTCAAAAAGTGCACTAAAAGTATAAGAGATGAGGACTGAAATGATGGAAATTTAGGTTAATTACAAATTAAAATAATAATAGCAATAATAGTTTAGTAATGAGGTGGAATCCCTGGCTTGTGTAAATGACTAAGCACTTAACCTCAAGCCAAAGGCTGACATATTGAACTTATCCAGAGGTACCTTAGGAGCTCTGGTAGCGTAGTGCCTAAGGCACTTGACTGCTAACCAGAAGGCTGGCAGTTCAAAACCACCAACACCTCTCAGAAGGAAGGTTGGACAATCAACTTCCATAGTGATACTTCCTCGGAAACCCAAGGAGGGGTCCCTATGAATCGGGTCTGACTTGATCACACATAACAACAGAGGTACCTTGATAGACAGGGCTGGCAATTTGCTTCTGAAAGGTCACAGCTTGTAAAATCCTATGGAGAACTTCTGCTCTACACACATGAAATAGACTTGATGGCAACTAACTACTACAGCAATGAGTTGGATACAAAGTTCTACAAAGGGAAACAAAAAAGTAGATGTGTTAGATCCTGGTGCTATTGCTTACTATATACAGATTTTCTCCTCTACTTAATACCCTACTTACAGATGGGTGAGATCAAGTGACTGATTTTAACCAATGAAATGTGAGCAGAAAAGAAATGTTACACTTTGATTAACACATCTCATTGCTACTGAAAAGCCCTCCATTATGTGTCTTCTCCTATTGCTGTGATAGGAGAAGCACATAATTCAAAAGGTGAGTTATTATCAACTGGGATCTCTCTGAGTTATTTTTGTGGAGTAGGACTCTCACCTATCCTGACTGATACAATGAGTCATGAGTAAGTATTGTTTGTTTGTTGTTAGGTGCTGACAAGTCATATTCAAATCATAGCTACTCTATTATCAACAGAATGAAACACTGTCAAGTCCTGCACCATCCTCATAGTTGTGTTATGTTTGAGCCCATTTTTGCAGACACTGTGTCGATCCATCTTGTTGATGGTATTACTATTTTTTTTCTGACTCTATAAACAAGAAGAATTGTGGGATGCCATCAAGAACATCATCCATGAAGAAAGCAAATAGTCATTAAAAGTCGGAAAAGGAAGAAAATACCAAAATGGATGTCAGAAGTGATTTTGAAACTTGGTCTTGAGCGAAGAGTAGGTAAAGCAAATGGAAGAAATGGCAAGGCAAAAGAGCTGAAGAGAAGATTTCAAAGAGCAGATCAAGAAGATAAAGTAAAGTGTAATGAAATGTGCAAAAACATGGAGTTAGAAAACCAAAAGGGAAGAACACACTCAGCATTTCTCAAGCTGAAGAACTAAAGAAAAAAATTAAGCCTCAAGTTACAATACTGAAAGTTTCTATGGGCAAAATATCGAAGGATACAGAAAACATCAAAAGAAGATGGAAGAAACACACAGAAACTCTGTGCCAAAAAGAATTGGTTGATGCTCATCCATTTCAGAAGGTGGCATATAATCAAGAACCAACGGTATTGAAAGAACAAGTCAAAGCTGCACTGAAGGAAGCAGCAAAAAACAAGGCTCCAGGAACTGAAGGAACGTCCACTGAGATGTTTCAATAAACGGAAGCCACATTGGAGGTACCCAATTGGCTATGCCAAGAGATTTGGAAATTAGCTACCTGGACAACTAACTGGATCCATATTTGTACCCCTTCCAAAAAAAGGTGATCCCACAGAATGTGGAAATTATCAAACAATATTGGTATCACACTCAAGTAAAATCTTACTGAATATAATTAAAAAATGGTCGCAGCAGTAGATTGACAGAGAACTTACAGAATTTGGAAGTTGCATTCACAAGAGGATGTGCAATGAGGGATACCAAAGCTGATATCAGATGGATCTTGGCTGAAAGCAAAGAATACAAAAATATGTTTACTTGTGTTTTATTGACTATGCAAAAGCATTCGATTGTGTAGATTATAACAAATTATGGATAAATTAGAAGAGTGGGAATTCCAGAACACTTAATTGTACTCATGAGAAACCTGTACATAGACCAGGAGGCTGTTGTACAAACACAACAAGGGACACTGCATGGCTTAAAATCAAGAAGGGAGTGAGTCAGGGTTGTATTCTTTCACCATACTTATTCAAATTGTATGCAGAGGAAATAATCTAAGAATGTGGACTATATGAAGAAAAACATAGCATCAGGATTAGAGGAAGAGTCATAAACAACCTGAAATATGCTGATGACACAACTTTGCTTGGTGAATGTGAAGATGACTTGAAGCACTTACTGATGAAGATTAAAGATATCAATCTGCAGTATGAATTACACCTCAACATAAAGAAAATGAAAATTCTTAGAACTCAACCAATAAGCATCATGATAAAAGAGAAAATTGAAGTTGTCAAAGATTTCATATTACTTGGTTCCTTAGTCAACACCAATGGAAGCAGCAGTCAAAAAACAAGATGACATATTGCACTGGACAAATCTGCTGAAAAAGGCCTCTTTAAAGTGATGAAGTATAAAGGTGTCTCTTTGAAGACTAAGATTCACCTGATCCAAGCCGTGGTGTTTTCCATTGCCTCTTATGCATGTGAAAGCTGGACAATTAATAAGAGAGACCAAAGAAGAGTTGATTCTTTTGAGTTGTGGTGTTGGTAAAGAATACTGAAAGTACCATGGAATGTTAAAAGAACTAACAAATCTCTCCTGGAAGAAGTGCAGCCAGAGTGCTTCTTGGAAGAGAGAATGGGCAGACTTTGTCTCATCTACTTTGGTCATGTTGTCAGAAGGGACCATTACCTGAAGAAGGATATCATGCTTGATAAAGTGGTTGTTGTTGTTGTTATGTGCAGTCAAGTCAGATTCGACTCATAACGACCCCTCCTTCTTGGGCTTCCGAGGCGGTATCACAAGGGAAGTTGATTGCCCAACCTTCCTTCCCAAGAGTGCCTGGTGGGTTTGAACTGCCAGCCTTCTGGTTAGCAGACAAGTGCCTTAGACACTACGCTACCAGAGCTCCCTGATAAAGTGGAGGGACAGTGAAAAAGGGCAAGACCCTGATCGAGATGAATTGACACAGTGGCTGCAATGATGGGCTCAGGTTTAGCCAGCATTGTGAGACTGGTACAGAACTGGGCAGTTTCATTCTGTTTCACAGAGGGTCACTATGAGTACTAACCAACTCAATGACACTTAACAATGACAAAGATAGGTTAAGTTTGGGTTGTTGGATATTGAATGAATACTTAGAGTAACCAATAGGTGGAAGCCATGCAGATCACGAGTGATTAATGAAGGCATAGCTGGAATTGTATCATCCTGACATGGAAAATAGAGGAGTGATTATTAAATCATTGAGGATCCCTGAACAAAATTAGTAATTTTGACTGATAAGGCTTAATAAATTTTAGAACTATCCAAGAATAGGATAATTTCAAGTGAAGAACATCAGATAAGGATGGTGGTAGAAGATAATATTTTATTTGTGTAAAATGATAATATTTTACTTCTTATAAGAGTTTGTGAGTTCAATTAGGGAAGGGTATTCCAAATAGAGGGCCAATTTATATGTAATACATCATTGTTGTTGTTTTTATATGCCACTGAGTCATCTCTGACTCAGAGACTTTATGTACAACAGAACGAAACACTGCCCAGTCTTGTGTCAGCTTCACTATCTCTACTATACCTGTCCCCAAAGCTGGAGCCACTGTGCCTATCCATCTCATTGAGGGCCTTCCCTTCTTTCATGCCTCCACTTTACCAAGCATGACATCCCTCTCCAGAGAATGGTCCCTTCTGGCAAAATTACCAAGGTAGTTGAGACAAAGCCTGGTCATTCTCACTTCCAAGAAGCATTTTGACTGCATTTCTTCCAGGACAGATCTGTTAGTCTCTTTACGTGTCCACGGTAATTTCAGCATTCTTCGCCAACACCACAATTCAAAAACATCAACTCTTCTTCAATCTTCCTTATTCATTATCCAGCTCTCACATACATATGAAGTGGTAGAAAATACCATGGCTTGGGTTAGGCACATCCTAGTCTTCATGGAAATATCTTTGCTCTTCAGGGCTTGAAAGAGGTCTTTTGCAGCAGATTTGCCCAATGTAAAACATATTTTGATGTCTTGACTGCTGCTTCTATTGGCGTTGATTGTAGAACCAAGTAATACAAAGTCTTTGACAACTTCAATCTTTTCTCCACCTATCATGATGCTGTTTATTGGTCGAGTTATGAGGATTTTTGTTTTCTTTATGTTGAGGTGTAATCCATACTGTAGAGTGTAGTCTTTAATTTTCATCAGTAAGTGTTCTAAGGCCTCCAAGTAAAGCTGTGTCACCTGCATATCACAGATTGTTAAGCATTCCTCCAATCCTGATGCCATGTTCTTCTTCATATAATCCAGCTTCTCGTATCATTTGCTCAGCATACAAGTTGAGTAAGTATGGTGAAAGGATACAACCCTGAAACATTCCCTTCCTGATTTCAAACCATGAAATATCCCCTTTGTGTTTGAATGACAGCCTCCTGGTCTATGTACAGGTTACTCATGAGTACAATTAAGTGTTCTGAAATTCCTGTCCTTCACAAAGTTATCCATAATTTGTTATGATCCACACAATCAAATTCATTTGCATAGTCAATAAAACACAAGTAAACATCTTTCTGGTATTCTTTGCTTTAAGCCAAGATCTATCCGACATCAGCTATGATATCCCTCCCTTCACGTCCCCTTCTGAATCCAGCTTGCATTTCTGGAAGTTCTCTGTCAATATACTGCTGCAACCACTTTTGAATTGTCTTCAGTATGATTTTACTTCAGTATGATATCAATGATATTGTTCAATAATTTCCACATTCTGTGGGATCACCCTTCTTTGGAAGGATACAAATATGGATCAGTTCCAGTCAGTTCTCCAGGTCTTTCTTCCAAATCTCTTGGCATAGCCAATTGAGTGCCTCCAGCAGGGTATCCATTTGTTGAAACATCTCAGTGGGTATTCTGTCAATTCCCAGAATCTTGTTTTTCTCCCGTTCCTTCAATGAAGTTTTGACTTCTTTCAATACCATAGGTTCTTGATCATATGCCACCTCCTGGAATGGGTGATTATCTACCAATTCTTTTTTGTATAGTGACTCTGTGTATTCCATCCATCTTCTTTTGATGCGTCCTGCATCATTCAACATATTGCCTATGGAATCTTTCAGTATTGCAACCCGAGGCTTAATTTTTTTCCTCAGTTCTTTCAGCTTGATAAATGCTGAACCTGTTTTTCCCTTTTGATTTTCTAACTCCAACTCTTGGCACATTTCAGTATAATAATTGAATCTTCTGTTCAGCTCTTTTATCCTGTCCATTCTCTCATTTTCTTTAGCTATTCTCCCTTCTAGGGCAAGTTTCAGAATCTCTTCTGACATCCACTTTGATATTTTCTTCCTTTCCTGTATTTTTAATGACCTTTTGCTTTTGTTGTGGATGATGTTCTTGATGTCATCCATCAATTCATCTGGTTTTCAATCTTTGGGGTTCAATGTATTAAATCTATTCTTTAGATGGCTTATACATTCAGGAGGGAAAAAAATCAAGGTCATATTTTGGCTCCTGTGGACTTGTTTTACTTGTCTTCTGTTTCAACTTGAACTGGCATATAAGCAGTTGATGGTCTGTTCCACAATCAGCTCTTAGCCTTGTTTTGACCAGATATTTGGAGATATTGAGCTTTTCCATAGCCTCTTGTCATGAATGTCATCAATCTGATTCAAGTGCACTCCATTTGGTGAAGTCCATATGTATAGCTGTCATTTGTGTTGTTGTAAAAAGGTATTTGCAATGAATAAGTTGTTGGTCTTGCAAAATTCTATCATCCAATCCCCAATATCACCAAGACCATATTTCCAACTACTGGTGATTCTTCTTTGTTTCCAACTTTTGCATTGCAATCACCAGTGATAGTTAACACTTCTTGATTGCATATTTGGTTGATTTCAGACTGCAGAAGTTGGTAAAAATCTTCAATTTCCTCATTTTTGGTTTTGAGGGTTGGTGCATAAATTTGAATAATAATAATACTAACTGGTCTTCCTCGTAGGCATATAGATGTTTTCCTATCACTAACAGCATTGTATTTCAGGATAGAGTTTGAAACATTCCTTGTGGCAATGAATGGCATGCCATTTCTCTTCAATTTGTCATTCCCAACATAGCAGATCATATTGTTGTCTGGTTCAAAATGGCCAAAACTGGTTAGCCTTGGATATCAATCTTTATGTGTTCATTGCAATATATCATGAGATCTTGAAAAATGTAAGAACTATTGAATGATAAAGCAATAGGAGACTATGGAAAATTTGACAAGTCTTTATTTACCTTGTTTAGGATTTAGGCTTTGTGCTAAAGGAAAAATGATACTGTTAAATCCATTGAATTATATAGGGACATCATTCATCTTCCATTCTAGGATGATTATATCCCTAATGGTTAACAAAAGTTAAATTCCATAGAGAAATAACAAAGTCTGTATTTTTTACAGATTCCTTTTCCCTGGATCAACGTGTTTATTTGTTCTATGGAGTTGTGAGGATAATATGACTGATTTGTGAAGTGATATTTCATCCTCAGAAGATGTATGCTACTATTGCAATAACAATAAGTAACTATTTTACCAAATGTGCTAAGGGCTTATCTAAGTTTCATAATTTGAGCAGTTTCATCCATTTTCAAAGTAGACATAAGAAAAGTAATTATTCTGAAATACTATGTGAAGGAAAGAGAAATTTCAGGGGTTTAAAAATGGAAGAAGAACACAGGGAAAGGGTAACCACAGGGAAGGACTGGGTAGATAGCTGTTACTTTGTGGGGACTACAATCAGTGTAATGAAACAAAATGGGTATGAATTTACTCTGTAAACTGTCATCCAGATCACAATAAAATAAACAGAAGAGCCAATTTCATGTAGGTGTAAGACAAAATAGCCAAATAATGTGAATCAGCAATGAATAAAATAATAATCCCATTATAAAAACCCTCAAAATATTTTGATGTTTTCTACTAATTAAAGGGATTTAATATGGCTGCAATATGAGCTCTTGTGGTGCAGTGGTTAAATACTCTGCTGCTAAAAGAAAAGTTGGTGGTTAGAACCCACCATCCACTCCATGGCAAAAAGCTATGGCAGTTGGCTTCCATAAAGATTATAGATTTAAAAACCCTATAGGGCAGTTCGACTTTGTTTTATAGGGTTGTAATAAGTTGGAATCAACTTGATGGCAATGTGTTTGGTTTCATTTCATCTTAGTAAAGCTGCATGCATAAACATGTTAATACAGTTATTATATTAATATGTTCATACTTTAACTGTATTTATCTGTAAAATTGTAATAATTCTTATAGTTTATTTTGATTGTATTCAAAATTTTCCATGTAAACTTACTTTGTGATGTCTCAACTTTGGGCACAGTACCATGAACAATTCTGAGGGATGATTATTATAATCACTTCAAGTAGCCCATCAAGTAATAAAATATTGTCATCTGCTTAAGACGAATTACAAAATAAGCTTAACTGCTATTATCAGAGAAAGTGTCTACCTAGTCAACTCTAATTATACTTGTTTCTTTATTTTTAATTTCACACTATTCTGGTATTAAATTATCCATCAATCATCCATTTCTGTCCCAAAGTGTTTTCTCACTCCCTTCATGATCATAGTTGTCTCCTGTTATGATTATTCTATCTCCTCCAAAAATTCCTCAAGGAGAAGGATTATCTTAATCTCAGAAACTGAATTTAATAGGAGGTCAATAAATTTTATTTGACAAAAAATCCATCCAAAATAATTAAAGGCAAATTAATTCCCTCAGATGCTAAGCTGCCAAAATTGACATACTAAAGCAAAACAAAAACCATACCCACAGCAGTCAAGTAGTATCCAACTCATAGAGACTCCTCTTTGAGTTTCCAAGGCAATATCACTAAGGAAGTACATTGTCCAACCTTCCTTCCAAGGACATGCTAATCAACAAAAATCTATACATGTCAGATATATCTAAAATATTTCCAGAAGTAATCATAAACTTTCCTCTGTAGAGATGAAGTACATTCTTAAGAATAGCCCTAAATTTCAGGGCAAATATAGTCAATTTGTCATACTGTAATGGCTTACATATTGTTGTGAAGCTTGAAGATATGCCATCATTATTTCAAGTACCAGCAGGGTTACCCATGGTGGAGAAATTTCAGTGGAGCTTCTAGAATAAGACAAACTGTGAAGAAGGATGGGACCATCCACTTCTGAGAAAATTGGCCACTGAAAACCTTATGAATAGTAGTGAAACACTGTCTGATACATTATTGGAAAATTTTGTGAATAGTAGTTAAACATTTCCTGACATACCGCTGAAAGAAGAGCCCCTTAGTGAGGAAGATGCTCAAAATACAACTGGGGAAATGTTGTGACTTGAAAATACAGTTGATCTTAGTGGCATAGATGGTGTAAAGCTTACAGTACCTCATTTGCTGATGGGGGACACTTCAAAATAAGAAGAGCTGAAAACCTTCAACAATGATCAAGATGTGGAATGTACAAATTATGGATCTAGGAAAATTGAAAGTTGACAAAAATGAAATGGAAAGCATGAGCATTGATATCTTAGGCATTAGCAACATGAGGACTGGATTTTGGTCATTTTGAATCAGACAATCATATAACCTACTATGCCAACAAGGACAATATTAAAGAGGAATGGAATTTCATTCATTACGTAAATGAACACTTCAAGATCTATCCTGACATACAATGCTGTCAGTGATAGGATGATATCCATATGCCTACAACAAAGACTAGTTAATACTTGTGTTGTTGTTGTTATGTGCCATCGAGTAGGACCCGACTCATAGAGACCCCTCCTTGGGCTTCCGAGGCAGTATCACTATGGAAGTAGATTGTCCCATCTTCTTTCTGAGGAGTGGTTGGTGGGTTTGAACCACCGGCCTTCTGGTTAGCAGTCAAGAGTCTTAGGCACTATGCTACCAGAGCTCTCCAGGTAATACTATTATTATTCAATATACTATTATTATACAAATTTATTCACCAAATACTAAAGACAAAGTTGAAGAAATTGAAGATTGTTACCAGCTTCTCCAGACTGAAATTGGCCAAATAAGCAATCAAGATATATTGATTATTACTGGTAATTGGATTGCAAGGGTTGGAAACAAAGATGAAGCATTGGTAGTTGGAAAATATGGCCTTGATGATAGAAATGAAGCTGAAGACTGCATGAGAGAATTTTGCAAGACCAACAACTTATGCATTTCAAATACCTTTTTTCAAAAATATAAACAGAGGCTATACACATGGAGCTTCCTAGATGGGATTTATGGGAATAAAATCAACTACATCTGTGGGAAAAGGTGATGGAGAAGCTGAATATCATAAATCAAAGCAAGGCCAGGAGTTGACTGTAGAACATGCCACTAATTGCTCTTACGGAATTCAAGTTGAAGCTGAATAAAATAAAAACAAGTCCACAAGAACCAAAATACAATCCTGATTATATCCCTCCTGAATTTAGAGACAATTTGAAGAATGGATTTGACATGCTGAAAACGGATGACCAAAGACCAGATGAGTTGTCAGAACACATAAAGAACATTATACATGAAGATAACAATTGGCCGTTTAAAAGACAGGAAAGGAAGAAAAGAACAAGATGTTCTTGTTAAAGGAAAATCTGAACTTGCCCCTAAATGGAGTGTAGCAAAACTAAGGGAATAAATGATGAAATAAATAAAAGAGCTGAACAGAAGATTTCAAAGGACAGCTTGAGAAGATAGTGTAAAGTATTATATGTGCAAAGACCTGGAGTTAGAAAACCAAAAGGGAAGAACATGTTCAACATTTCTCAAGATGAAAGAGCTAAAGAAAAAAATCAAAACTTGGTCATAATATTGAAGTATTCTATGGCAAATATATACAAAGCAGGAAACATCAAAAGAAGATGGAATAGATAGAGTCACTGTACAAAAAAAGAATTAGGCAATATCCAACTATTTCAAGAACAAATGCTATTGAAGGAAGAAATCAAAGCTGCACTGAACTAATTGGCAAAAAGCAAGGCACCAGGAATTGATGAGCTACCATTGAGATGTTCCAACAAATGGAATCATCACTGGAGGTGCCTACTCATTTATACTAAGACATTTGGAAGACAGCTACCAGGGAAACTGGCTGGAAAAGATCAATATTTGTGCCATTCCAAAGAAAGGTATTCCAACAGAATGTGAAAATTATCTGACAATATCTGAGGTGATATCCCTATGGAAGGAGATTGCCCCATCTTCCTTCCAAGGAGAGGCTGGTGGATTTGAACAGCCAGCCTTCTGGTTAGCAGCTAAATGCCCTAGGCTCTACACCACCAGAGCTCCAAGCTATATCATATGCAAGTAAAATTTTGCTTGCTATATTTCCAAAACTGTTGCAGTAGTATATTGATAGGGAACTTCCAAAAATTCAAGTTGCATTCAGAAGAGGACTTGGACTGAGGGATATCATTGCTGTTGTCAGATGGAACTTGGCTGAAGTCAAAGAATGCAAGAATGATGTTTAGCTGTGTTTTATTGACTATACAAAGTCTCTGTGTGGATTATAACAAATTATGGATAAATTTCAGAACACTTCCTTTTGCTCATTAGGAATCTGTATATAGACCAATAGGCTGTCACTTGAACAGAACATGGGTATACAACATGTTTCTGAATCAGAAAGGGAGCACATGAAGACTGTGCTTTATCTTTTCCCCATACTTGTCCAATCTGTGCATGGAGGAAATAATCCAAGAAACTGGTCTATATAAAGAAGAATGTGACATCAGAATTTGAGGAAGACTCATTAACAACCTGTGATATGAAGATGACATAACCTTGCTTGATGAAAGTGCAGATGTAAAGCACCTACTGAAGATCAAAGACTACAGTTTGTAGTATGGATTAAACCACAACATAAATTAAACAAAAATCCTCACAACTGGACCAATAAGCAAAATCACAATAAATGGAGAAAATATTTAAGTTGAGAGTGATTTCCTTTTACTTGGATCTACAATCAACATCCATGGAAGCCAAGTCAAGAAATCAGATGTCATATTGCAATAGGGAAATTTGCTGTAAAAGACCTCTTTAAAGTGTTAAGGAGCAAAGAAGGGATGAAGAGCAAAGACATCTCTTTGAAGACTAAGGTGTGCCTAACCCGAGGCATGGTATTCTCCAGCACCTCATACACTCATGATAGGAGATCAGTGGTTCAAATCCATCAGCCACCCCACAGAAGGAAGACCAGGCAATCCACTGCTGTGAACATTTATTGCCTTGGAAACCCAATGGGGGTCGTTATGAGTCGGAATCAACTCAATGACAGTGGGTTTTGTTTGGTTGGTTTGATATGCATGTGAAAGATTGACAATGAAAAAAGAAGGCAAAAGAAGAGTGGGTACCTTTGAATTGGGGTGTTGGTGATGAATACTGGAAATACCTTGGATTTCCAGAAGAATAAACCAATCTGTCCTAGAAGAATTGCAGCAGGCATGATCCTTAGAAATGTGAATGGCCAGACTCTGTCTCACCTACTTTGGTTGTATTATCAGAAGTGATCAGTATCTGGAAGAGGATATCATGCTTGGCAAAGTGCAATGTCAGTGCAATGATATTGATTAACACAGTGGCTGCAATGATTGGCTCAAGCGTAGCAAGTTATTGTAGGATGACACTGGATTGGGCAATATTCCCTTCTGTTGTGCATACATATACTGAACCAATGGAACCTAAAAACAACATATTAAGGTCCCTGTGTGATGCAAACAGTTTGTGCTTGGCTAGTAACCACAAGGTTTAGGTCAAACCTACCTAGTGGCTCTATGGAAAAAGGCTTGGTGATCTGCCCCCATAATGATCAAAGTAAAAGCAAAAAAATTCCATGGAGCTCATTTGAACTCTGTATCACAAGGGGTCACCATCTGTTGGAAGTAACTTCATTATTGTTATTTAAAGAGCACTAGGTAAGAAGAAGCTATAACAACTAACGTTCTCTGGGCAGTAGCCAAGAGCTCAGCTGCTAACTGAAATATTGGTAATTCAAACTCACTAGTTGCTGTGTGGGACAAAGATTTTGCAGCCTGCTTCCATAAAGATTTACAGCTTTGGGAATAATTTTGGGTAAGAAGTTATACCCTGTCCTATAGGGAGCTCTGGTGGTGTAATGCCTAAAGCATTTGACTGCTAAGTAGAAGGCTGGTAGTTCAAACCCACCAGCCACTCTTCGAAAGGGAAGTTGGGCAATATACTTCCATAGTGATACTGCCTTGGAAACCCAAGGAGGGGTCATTATGAGTCAGATCCGACTCGAAAGCAGTGAGTATAGGGCTGCTATGAGTCAAATTCAACTTGTTGGCAATGTTTTGGTTTGTTTGTTTTATGACTACTAATATAAAATTGTATTTGTAAGCAGTCTTTTACAATATAGAAGCATTTTACATGCATTTAATTCTTTAAATATGCCTATATAGCAGGTAAGACTGGAATTACGACACTCACATTCAGAATAGAAATCTGAAAAGTAAAACCTTCAGTTATTTTTCCTATCATCCAACTGCTAAATGGCATTAAGATACTAAACCAAGTTTCCTAACTAAATTTGCATTCTTTCTACTAAACTATTACATGAATTCGATACTCAAAGAGCTATACAATGGAACATATCTTTATCAAAGCAATCAGCAGAGAGTAAGTTTAGAAATTATATATGAGGGCTACTGATGAAATCATAGGAGGAAGGATTCTAAGTATAATTTAAATGTGAAGTATCATTTTATTTATTTATTTATTTTTGTCATGAAGTATAATTTTAAATGTGCTGATATATTATCAAGTTTATAATATAGGATATACTCTACATATATTGCTATGAAGGCCTGAAGAAATTAATTGCCTACAAATTAAATATATGTAAACCACAGAAATGAGAAATGGCTTAATCCATAGCCACAGAATAAGTGATATAGTAATTTGATTAGAAACTATGATTAAGGGAGAGGGAGGCAAACAAGAACACACATCACTATTATCAAATGCACACTTAACCTTTTTCAAGGTCTGAATATTCTTCAGAACAAAATGTAATATAGGGATCAAGCATGAAAGGGTCAGAAATAACAGGAAACATAAACACCATTTATTTCCCTATGAAGAAAATGTGCAGTTAGACTAGTGATGCAGTACTCACATTATGCTGACATGCAGGTTCTTCGGACTAATGTTGAAAGCTGGGTGCAGGAAAATGATAATATGAAATTGTGAACAGTTTTGAAGGATTGTGGTAGCATCAGTATTACATTGTCCTTGCTGACAAAATCAGTCCTGTTTATTGGATGCTACTTTAGGGGCAAAATTTTTGCAGAACATTGAAATTGAAACTAATGGATAAAGATTTAATATTGCCTTTGGGATGTCTATTCTACAGAACATCAATTGAGGTTTCACATTTATAGCAAATTAAAGTCAAGGTTTTTTGCAAAAATTTGTGCTGTTCCAAAGAAATCTTAAAACTAGATGATTTCTTCAGGACACAATTCTCTCTTTTGAGTTTAATTTTGTTATTGTAACAATAAAACAGACACATCATTTATGTATAATATCTAAGAGCTTAGATTGGAAACACCATATTTCAAATCTGAATTTTGTTACTTACTAGCTAAATGTCTATGTGCAAGCTACTTTTATTAGTATATCCATCAGTTTTACAAGGAGCTCTGGTGACGTAGTGCTTAAGGCATTTCACTGCTAACCAGAAGGCAGCGATTCAAACCCAACAGCCACTCTTGGGAAGGAAGTTTGGGCAATCTACTTTCATAGTGATAGCACCTTGGAAACCCAAGGAGGGGTCGGGTCGCTATGAGTTGGAACAGACTCAATGATAGTGAATATCAGTTTGACAAAAGAATGAAAATATACTAATATTTACCACTCAAACTAAATATTAATGACATAAAACTCATTCAAAAGCACAAACTGCTTTTTAAATAATTGATGCTGTCTGTATATTTACATAAGAGTCTGTGAGTCACTTCTCCAAATAGTATTTTGCTGTCCTTCATTACTATCAGAACTCTTGACACAAAATGAAGTAGAAATAAATCAAGTATCATTTCCATAGTTTCCCTTGCTGCCAGGATTGAACCATTAAATGACATATAAGCAGAAGTTAAGTTTTGCTTTTCTTTTTGTTATATTGTTGTTAGGTGCTGTCCAGTTAGTTCTGACTCATAGAAACCATACATACAATAGAACAAAACACTGCCTGGACCTGCACTCTCCTCACAATCCTTGCTTTGTCAGAGCCCATTGTTGCAGCCACTGTGTCAATCCACCTCATTAAGGATCTCCCTCTGTTTTGCTCACCCTTTATTTTACCAAGCACAATATCCTTATCCAGGAACCAGTCCCTCCTGATGATCAAAGTACTTGAGACAAAATGTCACCATCATTTCTTCTAAGGGGCATTCTGGCTGTACGTCTCCAAAACAGATTTATTCATGCTTGTGGCAGTCTATGGTTTGTTAACTACTTTTTGGAAACACCGTAATTAAAAGACATTGATTCTTCTCTGTTCCCAGTTATTCCTTGTCCAACTTTCACATACATATGAAGCAGTTGAAAATATCTTGGTTTGGGTGTTGTGTGCCTTAATCCTCATTGTGGTATCTGTTTTCTCACACTTTTTAGAGTTCTTTATTCAGCACAGTTCAATGCAACACGTCATTTGAATTCTCGTCTGCTGTTTCCATGAGTGTGGATTGTGGATCCAAGTAAAGTGAAATCTTTGTCAATTTCAAGGGAGCTCTGGTGGTGTAGTGCCTAAAGCATTTGACTGTTAACCAGAAGCCTGGCGGTTCAAACTCACCAGCCCCTCTTCAGAAGGAAGGTTGGGAAATCTACTCCCATAGTGATACTGCCTCAGAAACACAAGGAGAGGTCACTATGACTGACTACAAGGCAGTGAGTTTTTGATTTTGTCAACTTCACTATTTCTGTTTAACATCATGTTAATTAATTGGTTCAGCTGTGAAGATAGGCTGTTGTTATTGATATTGATCAGGAAGTGATTCAAGTCATTTTCACTTTCAGCAAGGAATTTTGCATTATCTCGATATTGCGTGTTCTTAATAAACTTCTTTCAGTCCTGCTGCCTGATTCCTCCTCATATAGTCCAGCTTCTCAGATTATTTTTTTCAGCATGTAGATCGAATAGTCACGGTTAAATGACAGACACCTTTAAGGACAGACACCTTTAATGAATTTAAAATACACTATATATCCTTGTTTTGTTTGAAAAATTGTAAACCGTCTCTAGGTCTATGTAAAGGTTCCACATGTACACAATTAAAATTCTCAAATTCCTCTTCTTAGCATACTATTTATAGTTTGTTATGATCCACACAGTCAAATACCTTTGTATAATTAATAAAACACAAGTAATCTTCTTTCTGGTATTCTTTGCATTCAGTCAAGATCCACCTGATATCAACAGTAATATTCCCTGTTCCATGTCCTCTTCTGAATCTTGCTTGAATTTCTGGCAATTTCCTGTCAGAAATGATAAACTGTGTCATTTTTCCTTGGTGTGCCATGTTCTTTCAGGCCAGAAGAAAGAAACAGTGAGTGATGATGCAGTACCCATCTTGAGATCACAAGGATAAAATTTATACTTACAATGTAAAGGATATCAAAATGAAAATAGAAGAACTTTGTTTCCTTTATCTCATTATGATTCTGTGCTAACGTCTGTAAAAGGCTTATCATTGGATACCTTATTCCATAACATGAGAAAAACAAGTAGCTTTTTGGTTAAAGCAGTCTGGAGGGATTCTATAAAATGCATACAAATAATCCTTACTGAAGAAAGATTTGATGGATATATTAAGGTATTTTCTTAAGCTGTCTTTGATATTTAAGATTTTACTTTATATACTATTATGTGCTAATTGGTTTAACATGGTTTATTTAAAATTCTAAAACTGTATCCATTAACTAGAATTTATTTAGGGATAAAAAATTAATATATTGAGTGCCTATTATGTCTAAGGCACCGTAACTTAAATCAATATCAACATAATTGATGTTTATCATCATTTCATGCATTGCTTAGGCAACACTTATCTCTTCTTTTCTTTAATTGCTAGTTTAAATCTTCCTTCATTTACTTTTATTGAATTGTTCACTTTCAAAATATTAATAGTATTTGATGTATTCTGGATACAAGTATTTTGAAAGATATGACTTTTTCAAATATTTTCTTCCACTCCATATCTTGATTTTCCATTCTCTTAACAGTGTCTCTTGTATAGCAGAAGTTTTTAATTTTGATAAATCCTGTTCTGTATTTTTTTAGTCAATCATACAATTAATATCACATCTTAAAATTATTTGCTGAGTTTAAGGACACAGAAAATTTCTTCTATGTTTTCTTCTGAACAGTTGATAGTTTTACATTTTACAAATAGATCTATGATCAATTTTTAATATTTAAGTACCATGGTGGTATGCGTTGAAGTTCATCTCTTTGAAAATGTCTGAATAATTTTCCCAGTTATGTCCATTTAAAAAACTACAATTTTTTATTAAGTTAATTAATGAATTCCACTTGTTTGTGTATGTGTCTATTTCTGTACTTTATTCTTATCCAAGCATGTGTGTGTCTATGCTTTTGCCAATAAAATACTATTTTGGTTAATACAGACTTAGAGTAAGTCATGAAATTAGGTAATGTAAGTATTCCAAATTTGTTCTACATTTTCATATCTTAATTATTTTGTTCTTATTGGTAAATCCCCTAGAATTGGCTTTTATTCATAGTTACCTCATGGATAAAAGAGAAAAAAAATATTGCCTGAATTGCCTGATCCTCTGCTAACTTCACAATCAGTGTTATGTTTGAGCCCATTATCACAGCCAATATATCAGTAGTCTGTCTCATTGTGGGTTCTGCCCTTTTTCTCTGACCCTCTATGTTACAAAACATGATGTCTCTCTCTAGCAGTTGGTCACTCCTGGTGACATGCCCAAAGTCAGTGAGGTGAAGTCTTTCCATACTCTTTTAAAGAAGCATTCTGTCTATGTGTCCTCCAAAACAGATTTGATCTTTCTTCAGCTGATCATGGTATACTTAGTATTCTTTGCCAACACCACAGTTTGAGTTCATTATTCCTTCTGCAGTCTTCCTTTTTAATTGTCCATCTTTCACATTCATATGAAGCAATTGAAAATACCATAGTTTGGGTCAGGTACACCTTAGTCATCAACACTTTTTAACACTTTAAAGATGTCTTTGGCAACAGATTTGGCCAAAGCCCTATGTCATGTGATTTTTGGTAATTGCTTCCATAGGCATTGATTGTTGGTGCAAGAAGAATCATATCATTTAAAATTTCAGTTTCTTCACCATTAATCTTATTTTATCATTATTATTCTAATTGTAAGGATTTTCAGTGTCTTTATATTCAGGTGTAATTCATACTGAAGGCTGTAGTCTTTTACCTTCATTAGTAAGTGATTAATGAATCTTTGGTTTTCTTCATTCTTCTTTGCTCTGGATGAGGAGAGACCCAATCTTGCATCTAGATGGTGGCTTGCAAGCTTTTAAGATCCCAGTAATTACTCATCAAAGTAGGATGTGGAACAATGTATTTATGTAGTATGTTATGCTAATTGAGTTTGATGTCCCCTTCGACCATGCTCCCAAGCCCACTGGTACAACTACTTGCTCTCTCTGGGTAGCTGGCTGTGACCAAGAAGTAACTACAACCTTGTCCCTTGTCAGCTTTACTATATACCTGGAAATTCTTAACATAACATACAAATACACTTGTAGAAACATTGCCTGCCAACCCTACACATGGTCATGGGCACACTCCTTCCTTCATAGACATACCTACTACTTCAGCCCATCCACCCATCTATCCACCCATATATCAATGTTTGCCTTCACTGACAACACAGTACTGTATGTGCAAAAGAGTTCAACTTTTGTGTGTACCTCCCATGCACCTCTCTATCTCTTCTTTCTCAATGCCATTGTGCTGATCACTCACTTTTGGCACATTGCCCTTCCCTTCACCCAAATCAGTACTTGTTTCTACCTATCTAGCAGTGTTTCCTCCCCCCATCTCTCACCTCTAGTAACCAACAAAGAAAATTTCCTTCCATAAATAAGCCTTTCCTTGACTTTTTACAAAAACAGACTAATAAATATTTGTTCTGTGTTTGATTTATTTCACCCAGCATAATGTCCTCCAAGTTTATCCACATTATGCAGTGTTTTGCAGATTCTACATTATTCTTTAGGGTTGCATAGTATTCCACTGTGTGTGTGTACCACAGTTTGGTTATCTATTCTTCTGTTGATAGGTACCTAGGTTGTGTCCATCTTTCTGCTGTTGCAAATAGTACTGCGATTAACATGAGTATGCATATATCTGTTCTTATCCTGGATCTCACTTCTTTAGGATATATACCTAGTAATGGAATGGCTGGGTCAAATAGTATTTCCAATTATAACTTTTTAAAGAATCACCATTCTGCTTTCCACAGTGGTTGTATCATTTTACAGTCACACCAGCAAGGTATTAGAGTCCCATTCTTTTCATATCCTTGCCAGTATTTGATATTTTCTATCTTTTTGAACTTTACTACTAGTGCTGCGGCAAGATGGTATCTCACTGTTGTTTTTATTTGTATCTCTCTAACGGGTAATGACTGTGAAATTTCTTCATGTGTCTTGGCCACCTGAATATTCTCTTTGGTGAAGTGTTTATTCATGTGTTCTGCTCATTTCTAAATTGGATTTTTTGTCTTTTCATTGCTAAGCTGTAGAGTTTTCTATAAATTTAGAAGTAAGTCCCTTGTAAGATATGTCATTGTCATGTTTTCCCCCAATCAGTAGGCTCATTTCGACTCTTTTGGAAAAGTCTTTGGAAGCACATCACATTTAATATTTAGAAGACCCCATTCATCTAGTTTATCTCCCACTGTTTGTGCATTTTGGGTTATGCTTGCCAGTCTATTTATGCCATGTATTAGGGCCCTTAAACTTGCTCCTAGTTTTTCATTGAGAACCTTTAGAGTTTTCAGCTTCACATTTAAGTCTTTGATCCATTTGGAGTCAGTTTTTTGTGTATTATGATGTGAGGTACAGATCATATTTCATATTTTCTCCAAATGGATATCCAGTTTTGACAGCACTGTTTATTAAACAATCTCTTCAGCCACTTCATGGATTTTGTCCCTTTGTCAAAGATCAGCTGACCATAGGTCAATGAATCCATTTCTGCATTCTCAATTCTATTCCATTTGCCTATGTGCCCATCATTGTACCAATACCAGGTAGTTTTGACAACTGTGGCTGTATAGCAGGTTTTGAGATCCGGGAAAGTGAAGCTTCTTTCTTTCTTCCCCTTCTTCAATATTGCTTTGCTTATCTGAGGTCTTTTTCTTTTCCATATGAAGTTAGTGATTGGTTTTTCCTTATTCTTAAAGAATGTTGATGGGATCTGGATTGGGATTGCATTGAATGCATATATTACTTTGGGTATAAATAACATGTTTACAATGTTCAATCTTCTTATCCATGAGCATGGTAAGTTCTTCCATTTATATAGATCTCTTATGGTTTCTTGAAGCAATCTTTTGTAGGTTTTTTTTTGTATAGGTCTTCTGTGTCCTTGGTGAGATTTATTCCCAAGTATTTTATTTCCTTTTGGTAGCTCTTATGAATGATATTGATTTCCTTACTTCTTTTTCAGTAATCTCTTTGCTGGTATAGAGGAATCCAACTGATTTTAGGATGTTGACCTTGCATCCTGCCACTATTCTAAATCTCTCGAATAGTTCTAGTCATTCTATTTTCTTTTATTTTTTTAATGAATCTCTTGGGTTTTCTGGGTATAGGATAGTATCATCAGCAAATAAGGATAATTAGACTTCTTCCTTACAAATCTGGATTCCTTTGATTTCCCTTTCTTGCCTTATTGCCCTGGCTAGGACTGCCAATACAATGTTGAATAGAAGTGGTGATAGGGAGCATATTTGTCTGGTTCCTGTTCACAAGGGGAATGGTTTCAGTCTCTCTCCAATGAGAATAATATTGGCTGTTGGTTTTGCATACATGCCATTTACTGTGTTGAGGAATGTCCCTTCTATTCTTATTTTGCTGAAAGTTTGGATCAGGAATGGGTGTTGGGTTTTATCTAATACCTTTTCTGCATCAATTGACATGATCATGTGATTCTTTTCCTTTGCTTTATTTATGTGACAGATGACATTAATTCTTTTTCTAATGTTGAACTATCCTTGCATGTCTGATATGAATCCCATTTGATTATAATGCATTATTTTTTTTGTGTATCACTGGAGTTTAATGGCTAGGATTTTGTTGAAGATTTTGGCATCTATATCCACGAGTGATATTGGTCTGTAATTTTTCTTTTTATTGATGTTTTTGCCTGATATTGGTATTAAGGTTATGTTTGCTTTATGAAATTAATTTGGGAGGATTCCATCCTTTTCTATGTTCCGGAATAGTTTGAGTAGGATTGATGTCAGTTCTTTTCTGAAGGTTTCATAGAATTATCTGGTGAATGGTTCTGGGTCAGAATTTTTGTTCTGGTTTGTTTTGCTAGTAATTTTTTTAATGACCTGTTCATTTTCTTCTTTTGTTATGGGCCTGTTCAACTTGTCCACCTCAGTCTGTGTTAGTCTAGATATTTAGTGTGTTTCTAGAAATCTGTCCATTTCTTCTAGATTTTCAAATTTGTTGGAGTGCAGATCTTCACAGTATCTTTTTTTTTTTTTTTTTTCAGTTGGTTCTGTTATGATGTCGATAAGATGTTGATAAGAAAACAACCTTGTGATGTTACCCCATTTTTTTCTTATACATGTTATTTGTATTCTCTCCCTCTTTTCCTTTGTTGAATTTGCTGGTGGTTTGCCAGTTTTTTTAATCTTTTCAAAAAACCAACCCCCAGTCTTGATTTTTTCTACTATCTTTCTATTTTCTGTTTCATTGATTTCTTCTCAAATCACAATTTCCTTTCTTTTGGTCACAATAAGATTTTCTCTCTGTTCTTTTCCTAACTCTTAGAGATGTTGGGTTACGGTGTTGATTTTGGTTCTTTTTCCTTTTTTGAGGTGTGCATTTATTGTTATAAATTGGCCTCAGATCTCTGCTTTTGCTATCTCTTAAAGATTTTGTTATGTTGTGTTTTCATTCTTGTTTGATTCAAAGAATATTTTAATTTCTTTTTCTTTTTTTTTTATTTCTTCTTTTATAAAGTTATTCTTAAGGAAGGTGTTGTTCAGTTTCCATGTGTTTACTCTTTTTTCTGCTGACCTTTCTGCTGTTGACTTCTAATTTGATAGTATTATAATCTAAGAAGATGCTTTGCAGTATTTCAATATTTTAAAATTTCTTAAGGCTTTCTTTATGGCCTATAATAAAGTCTATCCTGGAGAATGTTCTATGTGCACTGGAAAATAATATGTATTGATTGGGCTGTTGTTGGGTGAAGTACTCTGCAGATTTCTATAAGGTCAAGCTGGTGGATTGTTTAGCTCTTTTTAATCGTTGTTGAGTTTCTTTCCAGGTGTTCTATCTTTTATTGAAAGTGTATGAAAGCCTCTGACTATGACTGTGGAAGAAGAATGTGGCATCAAGATTGGAAGAAGACTCATTAACAACCTGCAATATGTTGACAACATAATTTTGCTTGGTGAAAATGAGGATGACTTGAAGCACTTACTGATGAAGATTGAAGACCAAAATCTGCAGTGTATTATACCTCAATGTCAAGAAAACAAAAATCTTCACAACTGGACATATAAGCACTATTGCAATAAATGGAGGAAATGTAATTTAGTTCTACAATCAACACCAATGGAAGTAGTAGTCAGGACATGAGATGATGTATAAAACTGGGCATATCTGCTTCAAAAGACCTTTTTCAAGTGCTGAAGAGCAAAGATGCCTCCTTGAGAACTGAGGTGTGTGCGACACAAGCTGTGGTATTTTCAATCACCTCAAATCCATGAGAGAGCTGGACAATGAATAAGGAAGACCAAAGAAGAGTGGATGCTTTTCAGTTGTGGAGCTAGCAAAGAATGCTGAAAGTACCATGGACTGCTAAAAGAACTAACAAATCTGACCTGGAAGAAGTGCAGCTGGAATGTTCCTTGGAAGAGAGAATGGCCTGACTTCATCTCAACTACTTTGGTCATGTTGGAAGAAGGAACCATTCCCTAGAGAAAGATATGATGCTTAGTAAGATGGAGAGTCAACTAAAAAAGGAAATGCCTTCAATGAGGTGGATTGACATTGTGTCTGTAAAAATGGGCTCAAGTAGAGCAAGAATCATGGATCTGATATAGGACCGGACAGTGTTTTGTTCTTCTGTGCATAGGGTCATTGTGATTTGGAGACAACTCAATGGTACCTAACAACAACAACAATAATACTATGACTGTGAAGTCATCTACTTGTCTTTTCAATTCTGTTAAAATTTGACTTATGTATTTATGTATTTTGGGGCTTTTTCATTGGGTCTGTAAATACTTATTATTGTTATATCTTCTAGTTCGATTGATCTCCTAATCATTACATAATGCCCTTCCTTGTTTCTTAAGGTGGAGTTTTCTTAAAGTCAATTTTATCAGAAATTAATAATGCCACTACTGCTTTTTAAGCATGGCCATTAGCTTGATATATCTTTTCCAACCTTCAGTTTTTAGTCTGTTTTTTCTTTGTCTCTAAGATGTGTCTCTTGTAGACTGCATATAGATGGTTATGTTTCCTTATCAAGTCTTCAAGTCTCCATCTCTTGAGTGGTGCATTAATCCACTGACATTCAAAGTAATTATTGACAAGTATGAATTTGTTGCTGTCATTTTGTTATGTGTTTTTTTTCTGGTGTTCCTGTTTTCTTTGTTCTATATAATTGTCTGTGCTGAGTTCATTTTGCTTATGAATGATTTTATTTTTTCCTTCATTGCTGTTGTTTTAGTATTTGCTTAATATTAGTGCTTGTCCTCTTTTTTATTGTGATTTGAAGGTTTGCCATTTTTCTTTAAGGTTACTCTGTGATTTATAATTTTCTCCCCAAATTTAGAATTGTCTATTCTATCTTCTAGAATGGATAGATAGTCCATTCTATCAATCAGTAACTCTCCTGACTTTCTTCCCATTTAGAAGTTCTCTAATGACACTATTTTTTACCTCTTTTTATTTTGTAGTTGTCCTCATTTGACAATTGATGTCTCTGGTTCTCTGTTTGCAATCTTATAAGCTTATTTTACTTTTGATATTTCCATAGCTAGTTTGGTATTTGGGTTGTGTCATCATGTGTATTAATGGTTGATTATTGTTTGCTCTTATTGGTTCTCTGTTCAAAGGACTCCCATTATTATCTCTTGTAAAGTTGATATGATTTGACAAATTCCCTTAATTTCTGCTTATCTGGAAATGTCCCAATTTCACCATCATGTTTGAGGGACAATTTTGCCAGGTAAATAATTCTTGGTTCAAATTTTTCTTTCAGGATTTTATACATATCATCCAATTGCCTTCTTGCCTGCAGAGTTACTGCTGAGAAATCAGACCTTAGTCTTAATGGTTGCCCTTTGTATTAATTTTTCATTATTCCCATGCTGCTTTAAGGATTATTTTTCTTTGGTTTTGGTGAGTTTTATGATGATATGTTTTGGTGATTTTCTGTTGGAGTTTATCCTGTTTGGTGTTCGTTGGACTTCCTGAATGAATGTATTCTCATCTTTCTTCATACCAGGGAAGTTCTCTTCCAACAAATCTCGGACAATTTTCCAAGTTGTTTTATTCTTCTTTCACTGTTCTGGATTTCCAATTACATGTAGGTTATTCCTTTTGATGGTATCCAACCTGTACCTTAAGCTGTCTTCATTTTGTTTTGATTTTTTTTTTTTTTTTCTGATTGATCCCTTTCCAAAGAAGTATTCATGTATTTGTCTTCAATCTCATTAATTTTGTCTTCCATTGATTTGATTCTACTACTTTGCCCTTTCAATGTGTTTTCTATATTTGAAAATTTAGTATTAATCATCTGGATTTTGGATCATTTATAATTTTAAAAATTTATTTTGTCATTTTATACTTGCATTTTCTCCCAGAATTGTTCTAGGGTTTTGTCAGTGTTTTCCTTGATCTGTCTCTCAATCCATCGAAGGTACCTAAATATAATTCTTTTGAAATTTTTATCAGATAGTTCCAATGCTTCTTCTTCCTCAGGGATGTACTTTGGGTCTGTATCCTGCTGCCTTGTTTCTACTACTTTATCTTGCTTCTTTGAGTGGGCTGTGATCATCTGTTCTCTCTGAGAAATTGTGAATATCTTGTATTTATATTTAATTGGTGATTGTACATTGGAGCACTTCACCCAAGATTTTCTTTTCTTTTTTTTTTTTCTGGCTGTATCTTAGTAAACAGTGTACTGGTCTCCTCTATCTGCTAGTTAGCAGCACGTGTGCACTCACCACCTGGCTCTGGTGGTTGTGATAGGGAATAAGAGTCACTGCACAGATCTCTGTTAACTGTCTGTGAAGAGCAGTTAAGGGTGAATCAGGCTTTTATTGGTGGTCATGTATCATTGGCCAGTTGATACAGAACAAAGTGGTGGCTCTCCCTTAGTAAGTGAAGCTGCAGGAGGTGCAGGCGTGGTTGGGTCATATTGGCATGGTTCCTGTCTCCCCCTCAGTTAGACAAAAACGACAATTGAAAAACCATCAAATAACTAAAAGCAAGAGTGCGCACACACACACACACACACACACACACAAAAAAAACACTCATGGCATAAACACACAGGAGCTATCACCAAAAAAAGAAAAAGGGGGGTGGGGAGGAAAGGTAATACATGACAGAAAATATTTTTTTAAAATTTTAAAAGCCAACAGATATATGAACAGAGAAAAGGGGGAAAAAATCATAATATTGGGGAAGGTGGGGGTAAAAAAAAATAAAGTAAGAGAATCATGAAGAAAAAAATGGAAAAAGAAAAACAAGGAATGGGGAGAAGCACAAGAAAGAAAGAAATGGGAACTAGGAAAAGGGAAGAGAGAAAATGCCAAAAAGTAGAACCTGGGATGGGAAGAAGGAAGAATAATAAAAATGATTGGAAAAAAAAAAATAATAAACACTTTAAATGGGATGGAATTCCTGCTGTCCCAGAAGATGTATGAGAGTGAGGGATGGCTGCACCTCTTTTCACCAAGAGAGTGTGAGGTTTAAGAGTAACAAGGGAATATTGCCCCTTTCCACTCCTCAGTATAGGTATGTCCTTGTGGTTTCTGGCAAGTGAACCCTATTGTTAGGTCCCAGGAATCTGACAGAACACTATCACTTTACATATACAAAATAGGTTAACCACTTGTAAACCTTCAAAATGGCTTCACACTCTGGACAGCCAGCAGTTCACAGCTCAGCCTGCCTTCCTCTTCACTGCTTCCCCTTTTATTCACCAGCCACCAGTGTTTTCCTCCTTGCAGCCCCTAGTGGCAGGGCCAATTTTTAGGTTAATTTTTAGCTTCTAATATCACTTGACAATATCCAAGTTATCCGTGCCATCAGCATCACTGACAGATTACAGCTCTGTATGTTTCCTTTCTCAGTGTTTTCATACAGGTTCTTCAACTAGTTGTTTAGTCCACTTCTGTACCATTCCTTTCAAAGTTCAGGGCTCCAGAATTATCTTCAGTATCTATATTAATTGGTTCCCATTTCCATTGTTGAAGAGGGTCTGTGTAGTTCATCTATCTATTCTGCCATTTTATCAGTAGCTCTTCCATTAAACACTTCTTGAAGATGTTAGATTCCTCTCTACTTTGGTGTTTTTCAGGCTCCATAGATGTCCACATGTTGTTGTTGTTGCTGTTATTTGCCATTGAGTTGGCCCCAACTCATAGCAACCCCTCCTTGGATTTCCGAGGCAGTATCACTACGGAAGTAGGAATGCCCAACCTTCCTTCCGAGGAGTGACTGGTGGGTTTGAACTGCCAGCCTTCTGGTTAGCAGTCAAGTGCCTTAGGCACGATGCTACCAGGGCTCCTTGATGTCCACATACAAATCATTTTAATTATTTCCAAAACATTTTTTAGATTAAATAGCAGGATCTCCTTTACTGTCCTTGTGTAATAAATGGGGACTCTTGGGTCAGACCATGACCAAATTCACAAATCTAAATCCTGATAGATTTTTTTTTTGTCAGAAGCCTTTTTGGTCCTCTGTGCTGAAGTTGCTTGCCTCATCTGTGACTTTGCAGTTGGGGTTGACACTACCCATGTATAGAAGTAGCAACCTTTCTCCAACACCCTTCATGTATCATTGCCCCCCCCTCCTTTATTTTTACCTGATGCCTTTTTTCCCAAAGCCCAGACACCATTTCAGCCTCTGCAAATTAACACCAAGAGTTTCTACACTAAGGCAATCTCATTTGAAAAGACAAGGGAGGTCAGTGAATAAATGCCTCAGGTCACCATGCTTCAGAAGTATTCTTGGTGATTTTCTTTTAGGGTCTACCCTGTTTGGGGTTCACTGGACTTCTTGAATGGATGTATTCTCATCTTTCATCATATCAGGGTTCTCTTCTAACAAATCTTTGACAAATTTTTTTCTGTGGATTTATTTGCCTCTTCCTGTTCTGGAATTCCAATTATACTAGATTATTTCTTTTGATAGTATCCCATATGAACTTCAGGCTTTCTTCATTTTGTTTTGATCTTTTTTCTGATTTTTTTCTTTCCAAAGAAGTATTGAGGTATTTCTCTTCAGTCTTACTAATTCTGTCTTCCTTTGATTCAATTTTACTCTTTTGCCCATTCAATATCTTATCTATATCTGATAATTTAGTATTGATCTTCTGGATTTCTGTCTGTAGGTTTTGTATCATTTCTAAATTTTCATTAATTTTGTCCTTTTTTTTCTTGTATCATCTTTCAAAATTGTTCTAGGGTTTTGTCTGTGTTTTCCTCAATTTTGTCAGTGTTTTCCTTGATCTGTCTCTCAGTCTGTTGAAGGTACCTAAATATAATTCTTTTGAATTCCTTACATGGAGTTCCAATGTTGCATCTTCCTCAGGAATGTGTTTTGGGTCTGTATCTTGGTAACTTGTTTATCCTGCTTTATTTTGCTTCTTTGCGTGGACTGTGATGCTCTGTTTTCTCCAAGGCATTGTGATGTTTTTCTGTTTATATTAAGTTGGTGATTGTATGTTGAAGTGACTTGTCCATGATTTTTCACTTTCTTTGTTTGGTTGTATACTATCTATGAGAGCAGGGTACTGTGCTGTACTCCTCTATTTTCTAGTTGGCAGCACTTATACACTCACCACCTGTCTCCTTTCCCATTGTCTGCCTTCTGTATGTCCCTGCCATCCTTGGCAAATGGAGCCTATTCTTAGGTCCCTGGAATCTGAATAAGAATGCAGTATCTTTAAAATCCAAAATGGCCACCTCTTGTAAACCTTCAAAATGGCTGTGCCCTCGGTTCCTTTAAATATCCAAAATGGCCACCATGTATAAACAATCTAACTGGCTTCACCTTCTAGGCAGCTGAAAGTCCACAGGTCAGGTTGTCTCTCTCTTTGCTGTTTCTCTTCCTAGTCATAGGGCACCAGCACTGTTGTCCCTGCAGCCCTTGGTGATCAGGGCTGATCTTTAGGTGAATTCTCAAGTTTCAACACCACCTGGAAATATTCGTGTTGTTGGTCCCGTCAGAGTACTTGACAGTCCACTGTTTTGACCATCTCCTTACTCAATATTTTCATTCAGGTGTTTCCACTAGTTGGTGATTATCCACTTCTATACACTTCCTTTCAAAGTTCAGGGCTCCAGGATTATCTTCTGTATCTCTGTCAATTAGTTTCTCTTTTCTTTGTTGAAGAGGGTCTGTGGAGCTTGCCTGCCTATTCTGCCATCTTGCTAGAAGTCACCTCAGAAGAATACTGAGGTACAGGTTTACATGGTTTATTAAGACCACACTGGAAGAGACCAGTTATCCCAAATAGTAATCAGTTTAATAACAAGTTTTCTTTTCATTTTTCATTCTTCCTGCTCCTTCCTCTCCACCTTACTTCTTTAGAAAAACTCATAAATGAACTTCCTGCACTTGAGTTACTGTTTCAGATTGTGTTTTTTTTGGGAAATACAAACTAAAGCCCAAATATTTTCAATTTGTGTATCTGGGGCAATCATACTGTCCGGCTACACAGAATATTGTCAACTTTTGAAGTACACAAATTTATTCTTGCATTTTGTTCTGTCTTCTTTCCAATCCCTATCTTACCTTTAATTTTGGTGTTGTCTGAATTATGGTTTCACATACATTCATGTTTAGCATCTTAACAGACCTTGTAAATCAGGATATGTCTGATTATAATTTCCTCACAAGCCCTACCTATGAGTAAATGCTTTTTGCATATGATAAGGAAACTTTTAATATCATTTAAATAATGTCACACATATGTTTCTGTATTCTATCCATAAGGTGAAGAAGACATATCCTAATTATTAAGTTCATCTAGCTACTTATCCATATAGCTATGATTGCATCTGGATTGATTATGATTGTATCTGGATTGATCATAAAGAGAAACATGGAAGAGAAACAAAAGCACTTTTTGACCTTAGAAAACAGTATTTGTTTTGAAAGCCCATAAATTTTGAAAATGATGCATTTATACTCAATATAAATCAAACTAACTCTGTAATAATTACCTGTTTTGACTTTAGAAATTGACTGCTTTATGAACACCTTCATTGAAAGGTGAATACAAGAATACCCAGAGGCCTTTTCAGTGGAGCTACAATTAGATGAAACTATATTATTCTTTAGCATGCTGTGTTTCCCATTAGTTCATGATCAAAAGAAAAATCCAAAGAAGATCAGTAGGATGCAAGATTGATTACAGACTGATTCAGCAGTGTAATCACTAGCTAGTGCAATCTCAGCATGAATGGAGTCCCCAGAGAGCTGGTTGCTATCTGATAGCACTACAGAGGGGGGGAAGCAAATGACTTCTAGAATGTAGATTGGGTTAGGTTGCATTAAACAGGAAAGGATTATATCTCACACTGTCATCCATCCTGGCATCCAAGAATAGTGGATCTAAAACATCTCATTTCCACGGAAGGTATACATCAACTTTCCTGCATAGCCTGATTCAGCAACTCCTGGGAAGAAAAGGAAACTGTATAATTGCTATGTGAAAACAGCTGCAATTCATTATAGTGTGCTTTTGGTGGTTCTTGCCAAGGACACAAGACTAATTTTTCATTATTATTCAATTTGCATCCCATATGCTGATTATTCTTCCTTACTATTATGAGTTAAAAACATAGTATTTCCTGTTTACAACAATTATTACAATAAGTATTGAAGGACAGTTGGGATAAAATGGCAGAAACAAAAGGGGGGACCAAAGGCCTGTGATCTAGTTCTAGCTTCACTAAAATCTGACTCTTCGGCTGCGAATGATTTAACTTATCTAGACTTCAATAGACTTATCTAAAAGAATAATCTATACTTGGAATGTCTGAAATTACATAGTCAGAAATTATCATTTATCTTCATTTTACTTGAAATTGCATCTAGAGGTATACTTCTATGAATAATTATACAAATGTTTCAAATGTAATGTAACCATTATTTTATACTGCTGAGACAAAATAATTGAATAATTCTTATTTATAGTATAACTCTCTCTATCCATTTATTAAATAACTCGAATAGTATAAAAAGATTAGCAAGGTATTTCCAGAAAGCTGTCATATATATATCATACCAATGAAATATCAAATCTATGTTGATAAATTTCAAGGAAGAGCAAGGTAGAATATATCTATCGCCTTTTGCAGAATAGAGTGAAATATAGGTTATAGGAAAATCCTAGTATTTCTTGATTCCTCTGGACATCATTTCCGATGCACAAGAGAGCCAAAGTTGGCCTGGTTAAAGCATATTAAAGTTGCTCTGCAAGTTCTTTCCTGAATACAAAAGTAAGACACCAAAGCTGGCAAATTGTCTAGGAGGGGGAATGGTTTAAGTAAAAAAGACTCCATATGATAATTAATAAGTGGATATCAGTGTTATTCTAGAGTATATACTATTGGTCTGAAGTCTGTAAAGAAGGATTTAAATTTTCTAAATCTAGGCTTCATGTTTATTCTAGTTCTGTTATACAACTCCAATGGTTTATATGCCCTTCTAAGTCAAAAAACAACAGACCTGGAGAATAAATTGCAATCCCTTTTCTTTTCCTGGTTCCTCAATTTCATTAGCATTCATGCACATGCACATTCTCTGGGCCACTTGGCAGTAGAACATCAGAATGGTTTTTATGTCCCTTTCCCTTCTGATGTCATACTGAAATCTTTCACATGCCCTTAGTTTCAATATTACTATGTCTAGTCCTCTAAACCTTTAATCATCAGTATATGTACTTAAGCCACTGTAATTGTTTCATAACTGGTGCTTTGTCTATTAATTTTTCTTTCTGTCAATCAGTCCAAAATGTCACTACCAAATTAATCTTGCTGTTGGAGTACACTGATAAATTTAAAGATCTGCATGAAATTACATTGTGCCTGGTTTCTGTGTTACTCATATCCACTTATCATTACTTAATTAAAGAATCAAACAGTTATAAAGCACTTATTTTATACCAGAGGAATTCTGGGAAAGGATATAATATTTTTCACAGCATGATAAGCCTTAAAACTTAATAATGACTGACATATATATTCCCAAACAAAATATTTTTAAGCTAAAAACTTTCTCTTCCCCCCGCCCCCCAGCATTTCCTTCCACTGGACTGTCTCCAGCCAGCTGTTGGCCCAGGTTCCTTCTTTGTTTCTTTATTTGCATTTATAAAAGTCTCTTAGAATGTGATAACCCTCACACTTAAATTTGTAGAAATTGTCAGTAAATTGGGGGGGGGGGGAACCTTTTCAAAATCTCTCTTTGTTTGCTTATTTTGTTTTGTTTATGTTTAAGAGGAAATGATTATCAGAAAACTGAGTTTAAAATTGGGACTTTGAAATCCAACTACCTAATTGCAATCCAATGTCTGTCACTTACTAGTACTGTCACCTTGGAGAGGTTACTTTAGTGTTTGAGCAATTATATGGAGAACGGAACTTAGAACAAAGAAGATGTAGGAACCAGTTTTGTTATTATGGCAAAACTCCAAACAGATGAGTGTCTTAATGAATGCAATGCTTTACTGAGCAAATACTAATGACCACATTTTCTGCAGGTGCCAATGTCGCAAAATTAAATAATCATAGTCCTTTCATGCATGAAACAGTCTATTGTGTAAGAAAGATATATAAAAAACTACCTATAACCTAAGGTGTTAATTGCCATAATATAGGCATGAGTAAAGTCCTAGATAACACAAAACTGATTCCATTATTTCATATGTGTTGTGACCAACACAGTCCAATGAGGATATTACTTCACATTATCTAGGCAATTAACTTTTATTATCTGTTTTAAGATTGCATTGTCTTTGTTAATTACACCCCAATGATGGCTCACATTAAGCAGGAGGTAAAGAGTTGGTTGGTTTGTGTTCTTTACATTTGTATTATTTAAGTATATAATGGTATTGGATCATATGTTTCATCTTCACCTAATACTTTTTATGAACTTATATTTTCAGGGAGTCTTTATCATAATTATGTATTCGATTTTACAATATAATGAATTTATATATTTTGGTAAACTTTGAGATACATGAGGAACTCTGATGTCATAGAGGATAAAGCTTTCCACCGCTAACCAAATAGTTGGCAGTTCAAACCCACCAGCATTTCACGGGAGAAAGTTCAGGCAGTCAGCTTCTGTAAAGACGTACAGTCTTAGAAACCCTATGGGGCAGTTCTACTCTCCTATTGGGTCGCTATGAGTTGGAATCAAATCAGTGGCAGTGGGTTTAGTTTGAAATATGTAGAAAAAGTGCCCTGGTAATTCTTTGCTTTAAAATTCACCTGCTGTCATATAATAAAAATGTTTCAATTGCTTTCTCTTTATTGATCTTTTAATAGATGCCCTCATGACCTTATTGTGATTGCTAGAGTTTATCCAATATATATGTTCAGCTTATAAATAAATAAATAGATAAATAAATAAATAAATACAGTCTGTTAGTTCAGTCATCCTGATGAGTTCTGAGATCATTTGGATTTTAATTGTTCTGTTAAAATGGACAACTTCTCAATATAAGCTAAAAGATAATAACCAAGATTTGGAGTCAAATAAGAGTTTGAATCTCAGTTCAAATACACCTTATAGTATGATGTGGAGATGTTATTTTTAAAAGTGTGGATCTTTTCCTGAATAAAATATATATAATTACTTACTTCATAAATATGTTTTGAAGATTAAATTTCCATTATTAAAAAAATCCTAGCACATTGTCTTGGTTTCTGCAAGTGATCAGCAATTGTTTACTCATTATTAATATAATCACTCTTACTGTCATATGTTATATAGTGTAATTGTTTATTAATTGACAGTTGGTGTTACTATGATTATTCATAGATTTTATTTCTTTGAACAATGGTTACTGCTTTATTTTCTTTATAATTGTATGATTCCTGTATCATAAAACTTGAATTTTTAAATAAAAATATAAACAGAATAATTGTCACAAATAAAAGAAAATAATATATAATTTTTTCCTGATTGTTATAATTTCTAATTTACAGAAAAAAACATTGATTGGAAAATTTACATACAAAAAGAACAAATAAGCATTACATAAATTAAAGATTTTTTTTTTTGTCTTTAATACAAAGGGTGAAAATATGGAGCTGTAGTAGGAGATAAATAAAATATAAAAAATAAAAATAATTTCCCTTTTTTTTTTTTTCAATGCTTTTATCTGATAACTGGGTAATGGCAGTTTAACTAATGAATCAAATGAGCGTATTACATAAAGACACTACAAATGTGGTCTATTATTTCTCAAGTTTTACAATAGTTAGTAAAAGTAAAGTAGTTTGTTATGAAAAATAACTCCTCAGAGATTCCTTCATTACTAATTATTTTACATTAAAGATCCATAAGTTATAGTATTTGTGATGTCTATTCATTGTTTTACTTACTGTATAAACATCTAGAGAAAATAGCTCTTCTTAACCTCATCATCTTTAACTTATTACATATCCACCATCCACATGGTTATAATGATAGCTGCCACAGTGGGACAATGTGCCTTCTACTCCCAGTTAATTGATCAAGGACAGGGTTTCTGACAAAAACTTACCCCATAAATGTATATCCCTTGTATTTACAAATGTGGAAATAGTACTTCGGAGCAATATCACATTAATGGTTTTACTCCAGGAAGACAATTCAACATTACCTACTACTTAGTTTGTTGTATTATTCCCTGAATACTACAAGATAACTCAGTGTTTAAATAACTTCATCTACACACACCTCACTTTTTTTTTTTTTTTGGTGTTGTTTCTTTGTGTTCTGTTTAGGTAAACAGGACACAATTCCTGCTATATATACCAAAAAAAAAAAAAAAAGAAGTAATTTACTTTAACTGCAACTTTCCTGACCAAGGGTGTTTTGCTACCAAGTTTCTGACACTATGACTATCTTAAACTGTCTCATGGAGTAATCAGGAGGAGGTGCTACTGTGAACATGTGCATATCCATTCATAAAATGTCAGGATGAACATGTTTTTGCAATATCTCCTCAAAGGGTCTTTGTAATTCAAGAGCAAATTGAGGTAAAAGCAGCATCTCTAAAACTTCAAAGAGAGTTCACAAAAGATATTCTTTCTGTACCACAATTGCTGATGAGAAAATATTAAAGTTTCTCACAGTATATTTATGATGAATTTATAAGAGATAATATTTTCTTTTAACTTCTATTTATTGGTCTTTGATATGTTAGACACATTATCTTAGATGACTTATATACATTATTTTACTTAATAATTATAACAATTCTGTGACGAGGATATTATTTTTCCCACTTCACATTCCTGCAAAGTGAGGCATGGAAAGGCTAACTAAATCCTCCTGGGCCCCCATGTAATCAGTGATTGAGTATGGGTTCAAATTTTGATTTTACTGAGTGCACATTGTAAAATTAGGACTGCCTTCTGGAGCAAGGAATACAAACTTCCAACTCAGCAGCTAAAACAATAGTATGTTATTGACTTTATAAACAAAAAGAATCCTAGAGTCAGTTAGTCTAGCACTAGCATAAGTACTTTAGATATTTCTGAGAATCAATTTGAGAAGGAATTTAGTTAAAATGTTAAAAAAATAGATCTAGAATCTGATCTGGGCTCATTGCTCAAACCCATCACAAAAATGGCCATATCTCTTTTATTTTATGATTTTTCTCTTTTCAATAATAATAGATATAATAAAACTCAGTGCCTTCGAGTTGGATCTGACTCATAGTGACCCCTCCCTGGGTTTCCAAGACTGTATAACTACGGGAGTAGATTGCCCAACCTTCATTCTGAGGAGTAGCTGATGGGTTTGAACCACCAACCTTCTGGTTAGCAGTCAAATGCCTTAGGCACTATGCCACCAAAACTTCTAAATAGATATAATAAGAGTATCCAATTCATAACATTTTTCTGATAATCAGAGTGCATCTTATCTATTTTAGACACACTGCAGAATCAGAATAGACTACACCCAAAATTTGTTTCAGATGTTGAGGGACACACACAAAGAAAGTAGGCAAATGCTTATTAGTCACACAATGAGGTTTTCTGAAGAAGGCATGACAGGTTTCAAAGCAGGTCTAAAAATGACTTGAGAGAGAAAAGAAAAATGAGAATGGCTTGGATTTTATTGGGGGTAGTAAGTAAGACTATGTTGAGAAATCCTGTGCACACATAGGTCTGGACTTACATGGACTGAACTTCCCAAAGGTAAAAGCTTCTGGACTTTCTTACTTTCTTAAGACACAGGGCATCAGGAGGAAGAGTCATAGAGTATGAAAGTCATCAACAAATATGGAAACATAGTATTTCTTATAACAGATCCTTCATGTTTGTCTTATGATTATGTTCTTTGAGTCCTGTAGCTTCAGGCCAGGAATAAATAAATAAATAAATAAATGAATAAATAAAAATTCCTTTACATGTCTTTTTCTTCAAGAGGCCAACATTGTGATTTTTTTTTTTAAGCAAAATATGTGCATGAGTCACTAGTAATAATGTTTGGAATCCAAAAAATGTTAAGGAATACCTTGGAGAGTTCTTCTACTATGTCTTTATATGGTGTAGCTATACATGGCCTTGATTTATATTTTGGGTATCTATGAATCAGAGATTCCTGAGTTATATACCCAAAATGGGGAAATTGTGGATAATGAAATTTTCTTCATGCCACTACAGATGGCCAGACCATTGACAATTTCCCAGGAGTGTGTAAAAATGAGCAGATGGGTCTGGCTTTGGACAGAACATCAAATGCTAGGATGACTGCCTGAAGTACAGCCAATTTTGCTTACCCTTGGGTTCTGCCTTTGTCAAGGACATCCTAGTTGAAGAATGAAAAACAGAAGATCTCCAGTGAGTTCTACCACATAAGTTTGTTCCACTAATGTCAATATAAACTCCCCTTGAAATTTATTCAGGTGATACCCAGATAAAATCCAGATAGTCAACAGATGCAGAACAAAGGTTACTTCCTTCACCACTGGGGCATCTGTTAAAGAAATGAGGACAGGGGACATGACCCCATCCTGCAGGTGGAGTATACCAGAGGTTCCAGGTTTGACTCTATCCTGTAGATATCATTTCTTCTTAGCCTGAAGCCTCGAGTGCCTGTGACAATTTTAAGTGTTCTGCTTCTATAACTCAAAGCATAATGGGAAACTGATTGCAGAAGGCTACAGGTCCAAAAACCATGAGATCCTCTACTTCCAGTAATGCCGAGTATACAGCCAGAAATTGCTGCTGTAATGGCATATAACATGGTGCCAAAGAGGACAGTTTCTTGCACCAGAATTCCATGTGTATTTATCACCATCTTGAGTGATAGACTTCAGGAGGTACAATAAGAGCTTGCTAAGGAGCTCTGGTAGCATAGTGCCTAAGGTACTTGACTGCTAACCAGAAGGCTGGTGGCTCAAACCTACCAGCCACTCCTCAGAAGGAAGGTTGGGCAATCTACTTCGGTAGTGATAATGACTTGACAACCAAATGAGGGGTCACTTTGAATCTGGGCCGACTTGATGGCACACAACAACAACAAAACTGGTGATGCCCAGACCTCTACGACTGCTGCTTGACAAAGCTCCAGCTGTCAAGAGTCTTGGGCAAAAGCCAGTTGCACATTTACTTTCTATTGTATTCTGGTCCGTTATCTTAATTGCTACAATAATCTTTATGGTGATCATACTCCTTCTGGTTCATTCCAGAGGGTCCAAAACTGATTTTCATGTTTCCCCTGAATCAGGCCGCCTTCCAGATGACTCTCTGATTTCCAATTCCAAAAACCCTGGTTTTCCTAGAAATCCCCATGATGAGCCAGAGCTGGAAAGGCCCCTGGGAATCCTAAAGACATTGAGAATTCACATTGGTGGATAGATCTCCTGGCTACTCAACCTCCTACAATACCAACCCCTGCAACACAACATAGAAAAGGGATTACTCCTGATAGGAACAAACCTTGGCCTAAGGGGCTGCCTCCTACAGTTAAGCCTCCTCCTAATGTAGCTTATAGAATTAATGGTAGACTTTGGTATCCTCCTCGGGGAGGGGAGCCTAAACCTTCCCGATGGCCTAACCTTCCTCTTCCTTATACTGGGGCATGCATAGAAAGTAAAAGAATGGTGTGGGTAGATGGAAAAAGAGTTCCTTTTAACTCTCTCCCTTTCTTTGTTGTTGTTGTTGCTGTTGTTTGCCATTGAGTCGGCCCCGACTCCTAGCGACCCCCCCTTGGGTTTCCGAGGCAGTATCACTATGGAAGTAGAATTGCCCAACTTAGAGAGATTAAAACAATTAGGGCCTAGATGTAAAACTACTACACAGAGATATACTCTAATCAAGCAATGGAACAGTTATTTTAAGAAACTAAAAGGCCACAAGTATATGTTGCTGGACTATGTAGACCCATCTGCACCCCCAGACTGGTGGTAATTCAGAGAATGGTGCCAACCACAAGGTTGGGTCACACGTTCTGGGCCCATGTTATATTCTTCACCCTGACCATTTTTCCATGTTTTAGTTAACCTCATTGTCTAGCACATTTTACTTATATAATGTTAATGATAGATAAGTTAGATAAGACATAAGTTTAGTTTATAAGTTTAATAATAGTTTTATAAGTTTTGGAAAGTTAATAGCCCACAGCCATGTACCCGGAATTGTAGGTTTGTCATTTTGCTTTGTCATTTGTAATCTGCAATAGAGTATAAAATAAAGAAGGCCACCTCATTATGTGGGGCACATCTTCATCTTGTGTGAGTGTGTCTCCATCATCTCACCAACACCACCTCTCCCTCCAGAGACCCACAGCTGAGGCTGGACCTCAGCACAAAACCTCTAAAGTGAAGATATCTCTGAGGGGGCATTAATGGAAGTAACTGTTATATTGCAATTTGGACAGATTATTGAGTCTTTTGTTGTTAAATGCTCTATTCAAGTTAAGTGTATTTGAGATTAACAGCATAAGTATGCTTAAGTAAAATTTGTAAATAAGGAATAAGTTGCATCTAGAATCCCCCAAAATCTAAGAGATGTTAGGCATTTTTTAAGGTGATGGGCACTGACAGTGCCTATCACTATTTCTAGATTGTGTTAGGAATGAAGTCGACCTTGACTGAATGAAAAATTTTTGAAATTGGACTAGGTAGCAAGAACTTGTACTACAGAATGTCCCACCGCTTTATGAGAACTTATTTGTGAATATTTGCATGTACTTACTGAATGTGTCAGATGAATCTCCTTGGAGGAGAACAGAATCAGCATAATGCCACACCTGTGCTCTAGGACAAAATTGGATACAATTAAGACTTTGCCTGTAAAGATTGTATGTAATGGAAGAACTCTTAAAATAATCCATGCATTACAGGGAAAATATATATTGTATCTTTTAGAAAATGAAAGAAAACTATGGCTGAGAAGATTTTAAATAGGCATTGAATAGTATATATCAAGGAAATTTATAATTGTAAACTATTCATCATTTCCTCAGTGGAGGAAATCAATAAATAGTTTCAATAGAATGGGGAATGGAGTCATAATGGATGGAATCTGTGATTCCATTATAACAAGGTTATCCCAAGGCTGCAATAAGACTTGTGATACGCCATTCTTTCTTTTGTTTACCCTTTGAGGATGATGCAAGACCAGCAATGTTTCATTTTTTGCACCCATGATCACTATGAGTCAGAGGTGACTCAATGGCACCTGACAGCAACATTCTTTATTTCAGATTTAAAATCAGAACAAATCTGGCTGTTACACTGAGAAGGAGTAGATATAATCTCTCTTCTCTAAATAATACTGTACCATGTATTTGAAGATTTAAATATGCCATTTTAATTTATATATTATGCTGTATTACATATTTTACCCAGGGTTGGAAATCTATGTGTCTATTTTTGTCAAGTTGACTATAAATGTTTTTTTTTTTTTTTTT
>NW_006922232.1:559715-565945 GCF_000298275.1 Orycteropus afer afer | reverse complement strand
TTGTTCTATCTTTCAAAGAAAGTGGTGTATTAAAGTCTCCCACTATGAGTGTGGAGTCATCTATTTGGCTTTTCAACTCTTTTAACGTCTGATTATAAATGTTGTTTTTTGAGATGACCTAAAGTCATTTCTGACTCATAGCAACCCTTCATACAAAGAACACAGTAACACCTGGCCCTGCACCATTATCAAAACTGTTGTTACATTTGATCACATTTTTGTAGTCCCTGAGTTGATCCATCTCATTGAGGGTTTTCCTCTTTTTAATTGTCTCTCTACTTTCCTAGCATGTTCTTCTCTAAGGACTGGTACATCCTAATAACATTTCCAATGTCTGTTAGACAAAGTTTCTCCATTGTCTCATTTAAAGAAGATTTGGGCTGTACTTCTTCCAAGACAAATTTGTTTGTTCTTTTGGAAGTCCATGATAGATTCAATGTTCTTTACCAGTAGCATAGCACAATTAAAATCCATCAATTACTCTTCAGTCTTCCTTATTCATTGTCCACCTTTCACAATGTATACGAAGCAATTAAAAATGTGATGGCTTGGATCATATGCACCTGAGACCTCAAAGATCTTTGCTTTTTAATATTTCAAGAGATCTTTGGCAACAGATTTACCTAATGTAGTACGTCTTTGATTTCTTGACTGCTGTTTCCATGGGCATTGAATGTGGATCCAAGTAAAATGATACCCTTAACAATTCAATATTTTCATCTTATTGGTCCAGTTGTGAAGATTCTTGTCTTCTTTATATTGAGGTGTAACCCACACTGAAGGATATAATGTTTTATCATCAGCAGCCAGTGCTTCAAGTGTTTTTCACTTTCAGCAAGCAAGGTTGTGTCATTTGCAAATCACAGGTTGTTAATGAATCTCCCTCCAATCCTGAAGCCATATTCCACTTCCTTCTTTATACATCTCAGATCGTTTGCACACCACACAGATTTATAAGTGTGGTTAAAAGGTGCAACCCCGACATGCATATTTCTTGATTTTAAACCATGCAGTATCCTTATTCAGTTTGAACAACTGCCTCTTGGTCTGTGCACATGTTCTGCATTACACAATTAAGGGTTCTAGGATTACTTTTCTTCACAATGTTATCTATAATTTCTTATGATCCAGAAAGTTCAGTACTTTGCATGGTCAATAAAAACAGGTAAAATAATTTATGTTATTGTGTGATTTCAGCCAATATCCGTTTGACATCGGAAATGAAATCCTCCCTTCCATTTCCTCTACTTAATCTGTTTTTCATATATGTCAGTCCCCTCTCAATTACTGCCACAACTGTATTTGTATTACTTTCACAATAATGTTACTTGTGTGTAGTATAAAGTATATAGTTGAATAATTAAGGTATTCTGTTGGGTGAACTTTCTTTTGTATGGGCACAAATATTTCTCTCTTCCATTCATTTCACCAGGTAGCTGTCTTCCAAATTTCTTGGCATAGGCAAGTGAGCATTTCCAGTGTTGCATCCACTTGTGGAAACATCGCAGTAGTTATTTTGTCATTTCCTGAAGACTGCTTTGTTTTTGTTGTTGTTTGTTTGTTTGTTTGTTTCCCCAATGCCTTCAGGGCAGCTTGGACTTCTTCCTTCAATAGCAATGGCTCTTGGTGAAATACTGATTCCTGAAAGAGTTGAACTCGACCATGTGGCTGTGGAACAGTGGCACAGCAATCATTCTATCTTATTTTTATGCTTCCTATATCATTCAGTATTGCCCAGAGAATCTTTAAATATTGCAAGCCAAGGTTTATTTATTTATTTATTTATTTTTTTTCAATTCTTTCAGCTTGAGAGATGCTTTGTGTGTTCTTCCCTTTGGTTTTCTAATTCCAGGGCTTTGCAGCTTTCATTATCATACTGTACTTTGTCTTCTTGAGCTGCCCTTTCAAATCTTCTGTTCAGCTCTTTTACTTTATCATTTCTTCCATTTTCTTTAGCTACTCTACATTTAAGAACAAGTTTCAGAGTTCCTTCTGACATCCATTTTGATCTTTACTTTCTTTCCTGTCTTTTTAATGACCTTTTACTTCTTTCATGTACTATGTCTTTCATATCATCAGACAACTCATCTGGTCTTTGGTCATAGGTGTCACAATGCATCAAACCTATTATTTAAATGGCTTTAAATTCAGAATGGGATATACTGAAGACTGTATTTTGGCTCTTGTGGAAGTACTTTAATTTTCTTCAGGTTCAATTTGAACTTGCCTATGAGCAATGGATGATCTGTTCTGCAGTCAGCCCCAGTCTTGTGCTGACTGATGATACTGAGCTTCTCCGTCTTCTCTTTAACAGATACAGTCAAATGTGATGACTGTGTACTCCATCTTGTGAGATCCTCAGGTAAAGTTGCCATTTATTTTGTTGTAAAATAGTCTTTCCAATTAATGTGTCTTTGGTCTTGGAAAATTCTGTAATAAAATTTCTGGCATTATTTCCATCTCCAAAGCTATATTTACAAGCTACTGAATCTTCCATGATTCCAACTTTTGTATTCCAATCACCAGTAATTATCAATGCACTGGGGGGCTTGTTTGATCAATTTTACATGACAGAAGTTGGTAAAAATGTTCAGTTTCTTCAAATTTGGCAATAGTGTTTTGTTTCTAAATTTAAATAACAATCTTATTAATTGGTTTTCCTTGTAGGTGTATGAATATTATCCTGGCACCAACAGCATTGTACTTCCTGATATATCTTCATGTATTCTTTTTGACAATGAATGTGATGATATTCCTCTTCAATTTATTATTCCCACTATAATACACCATATGACTTTTTTTTTCTTTTAATTCAAAGTGCCCATAACAGTTATTTCAGCTCACTTGTTGTTATTGTTGCTATATGCCATCGAGTAATGCCTAGGATATCAATCTCTAAGCATTCTGTTTCATTTTTTTATAAGCAGTTTTCTTGGATTCATACTGTATACATTCTATATTACTAATAGATACTTATAGCTGTTTCTTCTCATCACATTAGCAACTGAAGATCCTGGAGCCTTTATTCCACCACGTCATAAAGGTGGTCTCTATTTTCATTGTTGTGTTGTTGTTGTTATGTGCCATCGAGTAGTCCCCGACTCATACTTTATTCATATTTTGAGTGCCTTCCAACCTGAGGGGTTCATCTTTCAACACTGCATACAACAATGTTTCAGTGCTATTCATAAAATTTTCTGTTTATTCAAAAGTAAATCACTAGGTCTTTCTTACTTGTCCTTTTACTTTGAAAGCTTCAATGGACCCTGTCCACCATGTCCACCATGAGTGACCCTGGTGGTATTTGAAATATTGGTGGCTCATCTACTGTAACAGAAACATACAAGACACCAAAGTATGAAAAAGTGACAAATGAGAGGTTTATGATAGGATTCGAGATGCACATTTCAATCTAAGGAACACAAATATGTGTGGTCAGAAACACACTATCCAGGACCACTTTAAGGAATGAGGACACTCTCTGTTATTGTTATGTGTCATTGAGTCAGACCTGACTCATAGTGACCCCTCCTTGGGTTTCCGAGGCAGTATCACTACGGAAGTAGATTGTCCAACCTTCCTTTCAAGGAGTGGCTGGTGGATTTGAACCTCTAGCCTTCTGGTTAGCTGTCAAGTGCTTTAGGCACTTTGCTACCTGAGCTCCCTGAAGATACTCCCTGTTGTTGTTGTTAAGTGCCGTCGAGTCGTTTCCGACTCATAGCGACCCCATGCACAGCAGAACGAAACACAGCCCGATCCTGCGCCAGCCCCACAATCCCTGCTATACTTGATCCCATCATCGCAGCCACCATATCAATCCATCTGGTAGTATAGTGGCTAAGGCACTTGACTGCTAACCAGAAGGCTGGCGGTTCAAACCCACCAGCCACTCCTCGGAAGGAAGGTTGGGCATTCCTACTTCCGTAGTGATACTGCCTCGGAAACCCAAGGAGGGGTCACTATGAGTCGGGGCTGACTCCATGGCAGACAACGAAGATACTCCCTAAGTAGCATTAATTGAAACTTCAGATTTGTCAGTTAAGTTTATATAAGAGCAGATCAGTAGAAATATACAAATACAGTAGAAAGAGCATATATATATATATGCACTAGATTATTATCAGGTGACAATTAAAAATGCAGATTTCTTAGCAGGTAGCAACAAATCTCAAAAAGCCTACTAACCAACAGACAGCAGAACAAATTAATACAGTAAAGCATGGTAGGGGTAATCAACTAGATACCCTTCTCACAGTGCCAATGATTGTGGTTACCCAAAGGAGCTGGATGGACATTCAACCCAAAATATGGGTTGAATACTGAGACTGATGGTACCATACACACACCAACAGGGTAAAAAAAAAAAAAAAAAAATGCATTATGAGTGTAGTAGTTAAGGATGTTTGTCAACTTGGCTGGGCCTGGTTGAGTGGCTGGGTAGCTTCTGGTAGTTATTTCCCATGAAGAGACTGGCAATCAACTCGATGGTGGGATCTACTACAAGCAGCTGAGTAGTTGCTTTAGAGATATGGTCTGCTTCTCATATATAAGAAGCAGCTTTGGGAATGGTCTCTGGCTTGTGGCACACTTGAACCCTGCATGTAGCTGTGTCATTTTTCAGCAGCCTGTCATGCTCTGCCTACCTTGGGAATTTCAATGGACTTGGATTAATGGCCTACCATGTGTTTTGGTAACATGGAGACTGTTCCTTTTTACCTGTGAACCTTGGACTTGTCAGTCTCAGCAACCAGCCAGCTGTCTGAGTGAAGAAAAACCTCTAGCTTCAGTGGGCCGGGAGCAGGAGGCAGAGCTAAAGCCCAAGGTTGAGGGGTTTTCACCCAGCCCCTAGAGCCTGGTGTTTTGAACTTGGACTTAAAGCCTGTGAACTCAAAGACAATAAACTCCTCTTTCTTCAAGCCATCCCATTTGTGGTAAAGTCTTGTCAAAGCAGTACTAGGTAATCGGAACAATGAGGTTTTCTGTGGGCAGGGGACTAGGCTTTTAAACAGGTAAGAAAATGGTTTGGAAGAGCAAGGAAATACACTGGATTGTCTTTTCTTGTGGATAGTGGGTGGGTCTTAGGTGAGAGTTTCTGTGCATGCATGGGCCAAATTATGCCTATGTTGACCTTTCTTTTGGTACCAAAGGATGAAGGTGCAGTTTGGCTTTCTTATCTGCTTGTCTAACAATTGGTTGAAGGTGAATGAAACATCAAAAATGGAGTCAGAGTCTTTTCTCTACTATATTATATTTTAAACCAATGTTAAATGTTATTGTCATCATTAGTGTATTAAGTCCCATTTCATATTTTTCAATTCTTTGTCACAAGACTAAGAGAGTCACTTCTAGGTATCACACAAACTTTCCTAACAAGAGTAAGGGGAAAAGACTTAGGAACTCATTGCATCTAATTCTTTTGTCAAGTAAGGGAAAGCTTTCTCAGGAAATTTAGTACAGATTTTCCATAACTATTTTCATTTGGCTAATTTTCATTGACTGCCACTGTATCACATGACTGGTCCTGCCTGCAGGGAAGACTGAAAAAGGTAGCGTTTCTAGTTTTGAACAAAATAGAGGTCCTCTTAGAAGAGGGTAATGAATATCAATAGACAACTGACTATTGCAATGATATTCTTTGTTATTTTTTCTCAAAAAATTTTTAACAGTAGTTAAAAAACAGTAGATGCTGTGGATTGTTTTACTGAAGGACACTTATCCTTTGTCCTGCTGTTAAAAGTTGACAACTTCCATCACATAAAAATAGCTCAAGACCTTGCAGTGGGTGCTTTGACAGCACTGTGTCATGTTATAAATACAGAAGGTGAAGAGTTGATTGACGAGGTGCTTATTATGATATCACAGAGCATTAAGAAAGGAGAACCCAAGAGAGTCCAGTTAGCAAGTTAGGAAACTTACTAAAATTTCTACTTATTTCTACATTTGGGTGACTTATGGGCAAATATGCATTTTTAGAAAGAATATCACATAGTTTTATATGCAAATTGTCTATTTAGAGGATGGAAATGAAAAGCATGACCCTGAATAGTATATATTGACTCTGTATCACACATGAATTATTTTCTCCAATAGTCCAAAAATCAAATAATCAGGAATAGGAAATTTAAAAAAGAAGAAGAAGAGGTGGGGCAAGATGGCGGACTAGGCAGAAGGATTGCACAGACCCTCTTCAACAAAGAAAAGGGAAACCAATTAACACAGACACAGAAGAT
>NW_006922232.1:544513-551180 GCF_000298275.1 Orycteropus afer afer | reverse complement strand
ATGAGACAAAGTATATGTGAACTGCTGTATGAAAAGTGAATTTACTCTGTAACTCTTCACCCAAATCCTAATAAAATAAAAAAAAAAAGAAGAAGAAGAAGAGATTCCCATCCAATTGTGGAAGCAAATAAAGAGAGGAAGGAGGAACAGTGCATAACTTCAGGAATCAGAGTAAAGCTAATTCACATTTGAATATCACAATTGTCTATCTCACTAAATTGGCTTTCACACTGAACACTGAAGAAACACAATCCCTACTCAAAAGGAAAAGAAGAAATTCAAGCTATTGAATACATCTTCTTTTCTCTATATTTCAGCATAAATTAATGCCTTAAGCTCATGTAGCTGTAAAGTTATACTGATGTCCTCTTTAGACATGATTTTACTCAGAAAAAGGAGAAAAAAGCTTGTCAAGGACTGGAGTAAATGAGCTACCTCATTTGGATTGCAATGTACCAAGCACCAGATAAAAGGGCTGCTTTGATGTCAAGTGGATTTCTTTGATCAGAGTATATTGATGATATTATGGAGCTGGACATCTCCAAGCATTTGGATTTGGCTTTGTTTCTGTAACATCTTCCTGGGGCTTCTATTTCAAAAACAAATGAAAACCAAACAAACAAAAACAGTTGAATATTTATCCATTCAGGAAACTACTACACTTCCCCCCACCCCCCGCCATATATTGAGACCAAGACCTTATTTGCTGTTTGAGTTATTATAGCCTTAATAGTAACCATATGATTTAAAATCAGCTTATACATAATGTAGCCAAAATTTACTATGAAATCCAAAATTACTATGAAAATGTCTTATCATCCATTTTCTGAACAGGAAGTACAGAAGTAGCCATATAAACATCCTTTACTACTTAGTTTAGGCTAGTGGTTATTTGAGCAATTGTTTGAAATTATTTTTGATTTTTTACAATATGAAGTAATATTAATCTTTTAAAAAATTGTTCAAGTGAACCACATTAATAGTGAAAATATTGCAATCACAGGTATATTTGTCCTTCTCTTCTTGTTGTATTGTCTTATTAAAAATATCTTTGACTAGACATTTCCATATTCAATGAAAACTATAATGGCATTTCACTTAATGATTAAATACAAAAAATGAACGATTTTCTCAGTCTCCTAGACTTCTTTATCGTCACTGGTATGCATGAGTATTTCCTGAATGAGCAGGGCACCATTCCTTAGGCTAGGTTACCACAAGTAGGACGCTGTAGGGGATGCACATTACATCTGAAAAGCCAAGAACTTCCTTTCTCACCTGTTTCTCTTGCACTGCTGGATTCCCTTCTGCTTGCTGGGATTTAGTGCCTAATTCTCATCCTGCTGAGTACTGTTCAGATTAGTCTGTTCTCACCTTGAGCCCAGGCACACAGACATTTCACCAGTTAATTACTTCTCCAACTGAGCACTGTTCAGGGACCTGTACCACTGCATGTCACACTATTAGGTTTCTATGATAAAAGTATTGATAATCCATTCCACTTATTATTAGTGAATATGGACCCAAATAGGAGTACTGTTACTAGGAAGAACCCTCTAGTAAAAGATTATTTAGATCACAAATTTTTAGTTCAAGTCAATCCTTAAACAACATTAAATACATAAGACTATTTCACCCCAGAGCACAAAGATTACTTGTTAATATTCAGAAACATTTAAAATTGGATTAAAATTAATTTCTAACATTCATATTTTAAAACTTTTTATTACCATTAAAATTTATTAGCAGTTAATTTTAATATTTTATAATGAATTATATTCTATCATTTTACTTAGCTTCCTTCATTCATGAATGTATTTCTTATGTTTTAAAAAATTTTTGCTTCATTGAGTAGTGAATAAGTGTTAGCTCACTGTTAAATTGATAGCAAAAATGCCCCTACTTCTTTCTCTGAATCTACACTGACTTCAACATGTCTTTACAGGTCACTTATAAGGAGGTAGATGGAATTCATTCCCTGCCCTATGAATTTGGCAAATCTACTGATGAGTTTTGACTAGAAAATACAGTAAATTGATACGTTGTTGTTGTTGTTATGTGCCATCGAGTTGTACCTGACTCATAGCGACCTCTCCTTGGGTTGCCGAGTCAGTATCACTACGGAAGTAGATGGCTCCATCTTCCTTCCGAGGAGTGGCTGGTGGGTTTGAACCGCCAGCCTTCTGGTTAGCAGTCAAGTGCTTTAGGCACTATGCTACCAGACCCTAAGTCTCAAAAGTTTCCATAGGCTTCTACACTCTCTTTCTTGTTCTCTTCCTTACCCATGAAAGCAAGCCCAGACTATGCTGCTGGATGATGAAAGAGTCACATTTCTGCTTTCAATCCAACTGGAAGAAGTACATCTTCCAAATAAGTGAGTGAGCATTCATAAACTCAGAAGAACCACCCAGCTGATATCCAGTTTAATCTATAAACCCAAATCAATGATCTAAATAGGTAGATTTTAATTTTAAGGCACTGAATTTTGTTGTAATTGGTTATACAAAATTGTTGGGGTGATAGATTATCAATGTTACCAAATCAAAACCAAACTTACTGCCGTTGAGTTGGATCCAACTCATAACAACTTTTCCTTGAGTTTCTGAGGCTGTATCAATACGGAAGTAGACTGTCCAATGTTCCTTCTGAGGAGTGGCTGGTGGGTTTGAGCCTCCACCTTCTGGTTAGCAGTCAAATGCCTTAGGAACTGATAGTGTCTTCCTAAATTGAGATTGTAGAAAAATTTCAGCACAAGACATGTCATCTATTCCTTTTATTAGGACACTTCAAGTAATTATTTATACTTCATTTGAAGCTTCCAATTAATAATTTGCTTTCAGTAGCCTAATCTCACTCCCTTGTTCTTCCCATAATCCCTGATGGGAAATGGCTGTGGTTGTTTACATATTCATACCTATTTTACATTGCAAATTGAAATGTGATTGAGAGTTCAGTTCCTCCCTGAGGGTGCCACAAATATTGGATGGCATAGGCCAGAAATTTGGTTTTGAACATAAAATTAATATGAACATAAAACCTTTCTCATTACAGTTGTATTAATCTCTAAGTTAAATATTGCTGTTGTTTTTAGGTGTTGTTGAGTCATCTATGACTCATAGTAACCCTATGTACAGAAGAATGAAACACTGCCTGGTCCTGTGCCAGCCTCACAATCATTACCACACCAGAGTCAATAGCTGCACCCACTGTGTAAATCCATCTTGTTCAGGTCCTTCCCTTATTTTGTTGACCCTACACTTTACCAAGCATGACATCCTTCAAAGAATGGTCCCTTCTGACAACATGATTAAAGTAGGTGCGAAGAAGTCTGCCCATTCTCACTTCCAAGGGATACATTGGCAGCACTTCTTCTAGGACAGATTTGTTAGTTCTTTTAGCAGTCCATGTGCTTTCAGCATTCTTCACCAGCACCACAGTGAGACATCTTTGCTCTTTGGCACTTGAAAGAGGTCTTTTGCAACAGATTTGCCAAATGCAATATACTTTTTGATGTTTTGACTGCTGCTTCCATTGGCATTGATTGTAGAACCGAGCAATATTAAGTCTTGACTTCAATCTTTTCTCCATGTATTGTGGTGCTGTTTATGGGTTCATCTGTGAGAATTTTTGTTTTCTTTATATTGAGGTATAATCCATACTGCAGACTGCAGTCTAATTTTCATCAGTGAGTGCTCCAAGTCTTCCTCACTTTCAGCAAGCAAAGTAGTGTTGTCTGTGTATCTCAGGTTGTTAAGGAGCCTTCTCTCAACCTGATACCAAGTTTTCTTCATGTAGTCCATCTTCTTGGATTATTTGCTCATCATGAAGATTGAATAAGTATGGTGAAAGAATATAACACTGACAGACTCCCTTCTTGATTTTAAACAATGCAGTATTCCCTTGTTGTGCAAGAATGACAACTTCCTCCTGGTCTATGTAGTTTCCTCACTAGGAAATTAAGTGTTCTGGAATTCCCGTTCTTCTCAATATTACCCACAAGTTGTTATGATCCACATAATCAAATGCCTTTGCATAGTCAAAAAAACACAAGTAAACATCTTTCTGGTATTCTTTGCTTTGAGCAAGATCCATCTGACATCAGCAATGATATCACTTGTTCCACATCCTATTCTGAATCCACCCTGCACCTCTGGAAATTCTCTGTCAATATACTGCTGCAATCATTTTTGAATTATCTTCAGTAAAATTTTACTTGCATGTGATATTAATGATAGTGTTTGATTATTTCCACATTCTTGGAATCACCTTTCTTTGGGATGGGTACAAATATGGATCTCCTCGAGTCAGTCAGGAGCTCTAGTGGTGTAGTGCCTAAGGCACTTGATGGCTAACCAGAAGGTTGGTAGCTCAAATCCACCAGGCACTCCTTGGAAGGAAGATTAGGCAATCTACTTCCATAGAGATACGGCCTCGGAAACCCAAGGAGGGGTCACTATAGTCAGAGATGACTCAACAGCACATAATGACAACAACCAGTCAATTAGCCAGATAGCTGTCTTCCAAATCTCTTGACATAGATGAGTTACTGCTTCCATTGCACCATCCATTTGCTTAAACATTTCAATGGGTATTCTGTCAGTTCCTGGAGCCTTGTTTTTCACCAAGCCCTTCAGTGCAGCTTCAAGTTCTTCCTTTGGTACCCTTGGTTCTTGGTCATATGCCACTACCTTAAATGGATGGTCATCTATCAATTCTTTTTGGTATAATGACTATGTGTATTCCATCCATCTTCTTTTGATGTTTACTACATCATTCAACATATTTCCCATAGAAACTTTTAGTATTGCAACTTGAAGCTCAACTTTTTTTTTTTTTTTTTTCCTTAAATCATAAAGCTTGGGAAATGCTGAGTGTGTTCTTCCCTTCTGGCTTTCCAACTCCAGGTGCTTGCACATTTTGTTATAACAATTGACTTTGTCTTCTTGAGCTGCTCTTTGTAATCTTCTTTTTGGCTCTTTTTTCCTGTAGATTCTTCCATTTGCTTTAGGTACTCTTCATTCAAGGGCAAATTTCAGAGTCTCTTCTGATATCCATTTTGGTCTTTTCTTCCTTTCCTGTCTTTTAATGATCTCTTGCTTTTTTCATGAATGATGTTCTTGATGCCATCCAACAATTCCTCTGGTTTTCAGTTACTGGTGTTCAATGCATCAAATCTATTCTTTAGACAGTCTCTAAATTTAGAAGGAATATAATCAAGGTTATATTTTGGCTCTTGTGGACTTCTTTTAATTGTCTTCAGGTTCAACTTGAACTTGCATGTGAGCAGTTGATGATCTGTTCCACAATCAGCTCCTGGCCTTGTTTTGGCTGAAGATATTGAGCTTCTCCATCACCTCTTGGCAGAGATATAGTCAATCTGATTCCTGTGTATTCCATTTAGTGAAGTCCATGTGTATAGCAGCCATTTGTGTTGTTGAAAAAAAAGGTATTTGCAATGAATAATTCATTAGTCTTGCAAAATTCTTATCATGTGATCTCCAGCAATATTTCTATCACCAAAGGTCTATTTTCCAACTACCAGTGATTCTTCTTTGTTTCCAACTTTTGCATTCCAGTCACCGGAGGTAATTAACACATCTTTGTTATATGTTCGGTCAATTTCAGACTGCCAAAGTTGGTAAAAATCTTCAATTTTTTTCATCTTTGGCTTTGCTTGTAGGTGCATAAACTTTAATAATAGTGTATTAACTGGTTTTCCTCATAGTCGTAAAGATATTATCCTATCACTGACAGCACTCTACTTCTGGATAGATCTTAATACATTCTTTTTGAAGATGAATACCACACCATTCCTCTTCAATTTATGTTTCCCAGCATAGTGGATCATATGATCATCTGATTCAAAATGGTCAAAACCGGTCTATTTTTCCTTAATAATGCTTAGGGTGTCAATCTCTATGCATTCTATTTCATTTTTGACAACTTCCAATTTTCCTATATTCATACTTCATACATCCCATTTTCCAATCATTAATTTATGTTTATAGCTATTTCTTCTCATCTTGAGACACACCACATCAACAAATGGGGGTCTCGAAATTTATACTCTGTGCACATCATTAAGGTTGGCTCTATTCTGAGGAGGCAGTTCTCTGGTCATATTTTGAGTGTCTTCAGATCTGAAGGGTTCGTCTTCCGGCACCATATCACATAATGTTTCACTGTTATTCATAAGGTTTTCACTGGCCAATTCTTTGAGAATGGGATGGCTTCCTCCTTCTTCAAGTCTGTCTTAGTCTAGAACCTCCTCTGAAACCTGTCCACCGTGGGTAACCTTACTGGCACTTGAAACACCAGTGGCATCACCTTCAGCCTCATGGGAACACTCAAGCCATCATAGTAGGAAAAGCTGAAAAACAAATTTGTCTCACAATGTTGTTCTACATTGCGCTGGTCATTTCCCAGTTTTCCCTCACCCTGCTAGCTTATCCACCTTACACCAGGGGCAAACACCCACATTCCCCTGATCCTGGTTTGACTTATTGTGGCCTGAGCCCAGGAGTGGCTCCACACAGAAAACACCCACCTTGTGCTGGTCCCAGCTCTGGCTTACTGTGGTTTGAGCCCAGGGGCAGCTCCAAGCATGCAAACACCCCAAGTTAAATATTTTTTTTTTCATATTTTATTATAATTTAATATTTATTTT
>NW_006922232.1:528085-541497 GCF_000298275.1 Orycteropus afer afer | reverse complement strand
AGAAGTGGATGGCCTCTTCCTTCTTCCTTCTCTGTCTCAGTCTATAAGCTGGGTTGTTACCTGTGAACCAGGTGCATCTCGCTGGGTTTTAAACACCAGAGACTCAGCCTCAAAACTCACATCTACATGTCAACATGGTAGGACAAACTGACAGACAAGTTTGTCTTGCTGTTGGAGACCTTTCGTATCACCCCCACCTGGGTCCCTGTGGCTTACTGTACCTCTTTCTGGCTTCCTGGCTTTTAATCCCCTTTCTCCTTCTCTTCTGGCCTGCTGCTTTGAGTATCTCTGAATTGTCCCTGGGGCTGACTGATCTTCTGTCTGGGTTCTTGGCTTTTATCCCCTTTCTCCTGCTCTTTTGGCCTGCTGCTTTGGGCATCCCTGACTTGTCCCTGAGGCTGACTGCTCCTCTGTCCGAGTTCCTGGCTTTTATCCCCTTTCTCCAGGTCTTTCGGCCTGCTGCTTTGGGCGTCCCTGTGTTGTTTCTCCTCACCTGTATCCCTGGGGCTGACTGCTCGTCTGTCTGTGTTCCTGGCTTTTATCCACTTTCTCCTGCTTTCCCGTCCTGCTTCTTTGGGTGGGCCTGAGTTTCCTCTCCTCACCTAATCCCTTCAACTGATTGCTCTTCTCTCTGGCTTCCTGGCTTTTAATCCCCTTTCTCCTGCTCTTCACGCCTACTACTTTGGGCATCCCTGAGTTGTCTCTCCTCAACTGTAGCCCTGGGGCTGACTGCTCTTCTGTCCGGGTTCCTGGCTTATGTATATAATTTATATATTATATATGGGAGCTCTGGTGGAGAAATATCTAAGGCATTTAACTGCTAACTAGAAGGAGGTTCAAATCCACCAGTCACTCTTCAGAAAGCAAGCTGGGTAATCTACTTCCATCGAGACCCATGGAAACCCAAGGAGGGGTTACTATGAGTAGGAACTGACTCAATGGCAGGAGCTCTGCTAGTGTAGTGCCTAAGGCACTTGTCTGCTAACCAGAAGGTTGGTTATTCAAACCCACCAGCCACTCCTCAGAAGGAAGTTTGGACAATCTTTTTCCAGAGTGATACTGCCTCTTAAATCAAAGGAGGAGTCGCTATGGGTTGGGTCTGACTCAACGGCACATAACAACAATAGCAACATGATAGAATACAGAGTACTATAAAAACACAAAACTCGTAACTGCCATCCAGTTAATTCTGACTCACAGCAACCCTACAGGACAGAGTAGAACTGCCCCATATAGTTTCCAACTTGTAAATCTTTATGGAAACCGACTGCCTTATCTTTCTCCCATGTAGCAACTGTTTGAATCACCAACCCTTTGGTTAACAGCCCAATGTTTTAACCAGAGTGCCATATGAATTATTCTGATATGAATTACCTCCTGCATCATATGTTTAATTTCAAAAAATAATATTTAAAACATTTAGAGAATAGAAAAAGGTAGAAGTAGAAATAGACCTCTTCTAGTTAAGGGCTATGTATCATTGGGTTGGGAATGCTAGTTAATTTCAGGCATAGCCCATGTCTCCTAGAATGAGGATAAAGAGTAAATTAAATGATGAATATAAAATGTGTATTATAGTGCTAGCTATTGAATGTTTTTTAAACATTAACTATAGCAAAGAATGTTAATAATATTAATAATTATAACAAAACTACTAGATACTCTTTCATAAAACTTATAGCCATTAACCTTTAGTTTAACTTCTTTTCTGCAATATTTAAGTTTTTGTATCATCTTTTTTAATTTAAAAGTGACCAATGCAATTTCAAAAAGAAAATTTACTAAATTTTCTGATATTTATTTATTTCCAAAATTGTACTTTTTCTGTGATTGTTATTTGGACAAATTTTAATGTAACTTACATTGATATGTATAAATAGACTAAATGATATGTAGAAACAATGGAGAAAGAAAACAATTATAAGATTGCGACTGGACTAGTGGCTAGTAGCACATCTTCTACAGGTGAACTGACTTGGATGTAATTTATGATTTCTTCACTCAGTAGTTGTGTGACTCTGGGCAAGTTATCTAACCTCTTCATACATTGTTTCTTTATCTGTGAAGTAAGATTAAAGTCTATAGTACCTCCCTCATGGACCTATTATGAACATTACAAAAATAATAAGAGTTAACTGTTTATTACAATGATAAACACATAATAAATTCAGTGTAATTGCTAAATAGTTTCATTCTCTCAAAGAATCCAAAATTTTAGGGAATGATTGCAACAAAACAAAACAAAAAGTGACCATTCCCTTTGCCTTTCCTGGGAAAAAATAACACAAGGAAGCAAATTGGAAACATAGAAATGTGTATAGTTAATGAAATGACAGAACAAGAGTCTGGGAAAGAAGGGCAAATGGAGTTGTTCTCTTGTTTTCTGTATGTGCTTGCGACTGTGAGTGTTCTACTCTTTTTGACATTACTCTACCAAAGGATAGAGTTCAACTTTACATTATTATTATTTTTTCCCAAAGAATCCACTGAAATAAAGGCATGGATAGCTTATCTCTTTTGAGACATTCCTATCTTGACTTGAGGTAATTACTTTTAACAAATATTTTCATAAGTTATTGTTTTGGGAGCTCTGGTGGAGTAGTGCCTAAGGCATTTGACTGCTAATCAGAAGGCAGGTGGTTCAAACCCACCAGCCACTCCTTGGAAGGAAGACTGGACACCTTACTTCCATAGAAATACCACATTGGAAACTTAAGATGGGGTCACTATGAGTTGGATCCAACTTTACAGCAGTGAGGTTTTACAACGACCCTATTTACAACAAAATGAAACACTATCTGGTCCTGTGCCAGACTCATTATTCTTGCTACACCTGTCCCCATATTGCAGCTACTGTGTCAATCTAACTCTTTGAGGGCCTTCCCTTTTTATTTTTTGTTGATTCTCCACTTTGGTCTGATACCCTTCTCCAGGGAATGGTCTCTTCTGACAACATGACCAAAGTAAGTCAGACAAAGTCTGGCCATTCTTGCTTTCAATGTGCATTCTGGCTCTACTTCTTCCAGGACTGTTTTGTCAGTTCTTCTGTCAGTTCACAGTAATTTCAGTATTTTTCATCAACACTACATCTCAAAAGCATCAATTTCTTTTGGTCTTCCTTATTCATTGTCCTAGAAGCTCTGGTAGCATACTGCCTAAGACATCTGACTGCACACCAGAAGGCTGGCGGTTCAAACCCACCAGCCACTCCTTGGAAGGAAGGTTGGGAAATCCTACTTCCGTAGTGATACTGCCTCAGAAACCCAAGGAGGGGTCACTATGAGTCGGGCCGACTCAACGGCAAACAACAACAACAACAACATTCATTGTCCAGCTTTCACACACATATGAGGCAATTCAAAATACCATGGTTTGGGTTAAATGTGCCTTTAGCCATCAAAGAGATACCTTTGTTCTTCAGCACTTGAAAGAGTTATTTTGCAGCATATGTCCCCAGTGCAATATGTCATCTGATGTCTTGCCTGCTGCTTCCATGAGTGTTTATTGTGGAATCAAATAATACAAAGTCTTTGATACCTTCATTCTTTTCTCCATTTATTGTGATGTTGCTTATTGGTCCAGTTGTGAGGATTTTCCTTTTCTTTATATTGAAGTGTAACCCATATTGCTGACTGTAGTCTTCAATCTTCATCAGTAAGTGCTTCAAATCTTCTTCACTTTCAGAAAGCAAAGTTACATGATCTGCATATTGCAGATTTTAATAAGCCTTCCTCCAATCCTGATGCTACGTTCTTCTTGATATAGTCCAGTTTCTTGGATTATTTGCTCAGTATACAGATCAAATAAGTATGATGAAAGGATATAACCCTGATGCACTCTTTTCCTAATTTTAAACCATGCAATATCTCTTGTTATGTTTGAATGCTGGCCTACTGGTCTACGTACAGGATATTGTTGTTGTTTTTGTTATGTGCCATCGAGTCAGACCCAACTCATAGCGATCCGTCCTTGGGTTTCCGAGGCAGTATCACTACAGAAGTAGATTGCCCAACCTTCCTTCCGAGGAGTGGCTGGTGAGTTTGAACTGCCAGCCTTCTGGTTAACAGTCAAGTGCCTTAGGCACTAAGCTACCAGAGCGCCAACATATACATGCATATATATATGTGTGTGTGTGTGTGTGTGTGTGTGTGTATACACATATGTATGTATGTATATATATATATGTTTTATACATGTTTTAGTTTTTGTTTTTCACCTGAATTCTGTTTGGCTGTCTTCCCTGCTCAGTATTCTCAACCAACCAAATCAATACCACAAACTGTTTTCAGTATCATTACCTCTTTTGTTTATCTCACCTTCCCTCTTTTTAATCACTTTCTCAGAAATAATTTCAGTAGAGTTAATGCAAACAGTCTAGTCCATCCATAGATGCCTCAGAAGAATGTTCTGGTTGGTGTTCTACTTCCCTCCAAAAAACAGCTATTGAAAATCCCATCAAGCACTATTCTGCTCTAATGTACATGAGTCACATCAATGGAAGATTATTATACTTGGTAAAGTTATCCATTTCCCTTAATATAAGTCATACTCTGTTTATTTTTAACACTCTGTTGTGGTTTGGGTGAAAGTATACAAGGCAAATTATTTTCCCATTAACAGTTTACACACATTTGGTTTCTTGACATTACTTATAATCTTTTCTATGTGACAGCACTTTCCCCACTTCCTCCTTGGGTCCTTCTTTCCTTTCACCTTTGTTTCTTACCCCTTATGGACTTTTGAATTTTACATTTGGGCTAATGCTACCTTTTGGTAGCCTACAGTTGATTGTTCAGAGGAAAACTTTCCCCACAGGTGTTATTGTTCACTTTATGTTGTTGTTGTTAGGTGCCGTCGAGTCATCTCTGACTCCAATAGGCCTCATGTACAGCAGAACAAAATGCTTCCATGTCCTGTGCCAGCCCCGCAATACTTGCTATACCTGAGCATTCACTTTACAGGTCTGTCAATTTTTTGTGGCTGAAATGTGATCTATGGGAGTGGGTTGAATTCTATTTTGAGGATTGTCTAAGGGCTATAATCTCTACAGTTCCATTTAAATAAAACAAAGGAAAAGAACCAGATGATCACATAAAGAGGTGAAGTATAAAAGGCTTTTGTTAAAATCCAACACCTATTCTTAATAAAAATCCTCACCAAAATAGGATTAGAAGGGAGATTCTTCAATATATAGAAGTGCATATACACAAAACCAACTTTCAGTGTTACTCTTAAGGGAGAGAGACTGAAAATAGTCTTGTAAATGAGAACCTGACAAGGATGACTTTCATCTCCACTTTTATTCGATACTGTAATGTCAGTCCTAGCCAGAGCAATAAGGCAAGAAGGAAGATAAAAAATCATCTTCATTTGCAGATGATCTGATCCATGCATAGAAAATCCTAGAGATTCAACTAGAAAACTGCGGGAAGTAATACAAGGATTCAGCAAAGTGGCAAGGTACAAAATCAACATACAAAATTCAGTCAGATTCCTCCACACTATCAAAGAGAACATGAAAAGGAAATCGGGAAAGCAATATCATTTACAATAGCCACAAATAAGGTGAAGTACTTAGGAATAACTCATCCAGAGGTACAAAATACTTACACAAATAAAACTACAAAACATTACTGCAATAAAGCGAAGAGTCCTACATAAGTAGAAAAACATAACATGATCATGGATAGGAATATTTAGCATTTTGAAAATGTCAATACTACGCCAAGAGATCTACAGATATAATATGATCCTGATCCAGATTGCATCAGCATTGTTAAAGAGATGGAAAAACTAATCATCATCTTATTTAGAAAGGAAAGAGACCCCAGATAAGCAAACACTACTGAAAAGAACAAAGTAGGAGGACTCACAGTTACCAATCGCAGAACCTACTACTTAGCCACAATAGTAAAAGCAGCCTGATATTAGTGGAACAGAACTGGGAACCCAGTAGTATATCCATTCACCTATGGACAGTTGATCTTCAACAAAGAGCTGAAATCAACTAAATGGGGAAAGTAGTCTCTTAAACAGATGGTATCAACAAAACTGTATATCTATTCACAGAAAAAGGAACAAGATCCATACCTTGCACCATATAAAAAACTAGTTCAAAATGGATTAAAAGTTAAATATAAAACCTATAATTCTAAACCTAGAATTATAAAGATTATGGAAAAAAAAATTGGGAGCAAATTTAGGGCCCCTAATTAATGGCATAAATAGTGTATCAAATATAACTAAAAATCCACATACAGCAGAAATAAATTAAGCAACTGTGTCCTCCTAAAGCTTAATTGGGAGCTCTGGTAGCATAGTGCCTAAGGTACTTGACTGCAAACCAGAAGGCTGGTGGTTCAAACCCACCAGCCACTCCTCATTAGGAAGATGGGGCGATCTACTTTCGTAGTGATACTGCCTCAGAAACCCAACAAGGGGTGCTATGAGTCGGGTCTGACTCGACAGCACATAACAACAACAACAAAGCTTAAATATTTATGTGCCTCAAAAGACTTCTTCAAAGGAATAAAAATAGAAGCTGTAGACTAGGGGAAAAAATTAGCAATGACAATTCTGACAAAGGATTCATCTCTAAAATTTATAGAAATTTTCAACACTTCAACAACAGAAGGACACACAATTGAATTAAAAAAATGAGCAAAGGAAATGAACAGATACTCCACCAAATATATTCAGACAGCCAACAAATACATGAAGAAATGCTTGAGAGCAAGTTATTTGCTTAAAGAAAATAGCATGCTCATAGAGAGACTCTGATGAATATTAGGATCTTTATCTCATTGCTTCTAATAATTTAATTAAGAGAGGTTATATATTTCCTAAATTTCAATATTCAAAGAGAAATCATACACTTCTTTAAAATAATTAAACAGGACTTAAAAGCTGATGTTATGAAAGAAAAGCAACAATTTATAAATATGAATAGAAATATGGTTATAGTTATTCTATTGGTGTCTAATATATTTGACTTTTTATTCTTAACCTTTAAGCTAATAAAAAATATACAAATATCCTTGTATCTTATTTTGTCAATCCTTCAAAATATAATTTCTCTCTCATTGCTCCAAATTAAAAAAAAAAAAAAAATGCCAACTACGTACCAATTCAAGATATAATACTGAGGTAAAATCATAAAGGGGCAATAATATCTTGAAAGAATAGAAATTAAAGAGAATATGAAGGCTTTCCCTTAATGAGTATGAATAGCAAAGTTTAAATGACCTCTGAATTTGCAGAAGACATTTTTTGAGGGACAATTTGAGAAGAATAGTTTGCAATAATTTTATTATACTATTTTAGACTACACTTTTCTCCAGTGGAGAAAAATCTAAGTAAAATACTATGCTTTTAGGTGCTTTTGATCCATTTCAAATGCAAGAACAGAGTTTTTCACATTGGCTGAATTATTTCTATAATTACAAAATCCCAAGACAAAATTTGTGAATGCATACTATTAAAAATCGATGTGAACGGAAGCAGCAGTCAGGACATTAGACGACGTGTAGCATTGGGAAAGTCAACTGCTAAGGAATTGTTTCAAGTGCTGAGGAGCAAGGATATCTCCTTGAGGACTAAGGTGCTCCTGACACAAGCCATGATATTTCCAATCGCCTGGTATGCATGTGAGAGCTGGGCAATGAATAAGGAAGACCGAAGAACAGTTGATGCTTTTGAGTTGTGGTGCTGGTGAAGAATGTTGAAAGTACCATGGACTGCTAAAAGAACTAACAGATCTGTCCTGGAGGAAGTGCAGCCAGAATGCTCCTTGGAAGCAAGAATGGCCAGACTTCGTCTCACCTATTTTGGTCATGTTGTAAGAAGGGACCATTCCCTGGAGAAGGATGTCATGCTTGGTAGGGTGGAGGGTCAACGAAAGAGAGGGAGGCCTTCAACGGGATGGATTGACACGGTGGCTGCGATGATGGGCTCAAGTATAGCAGGGATTGTGGGGCTGGCACGGGATCCGGCAGTGTTTCGTTCTGCTGTGCATAGGGTCGCTATGAGTCGGAAACGACTCAATGGCACTTAACAACAACTATTAAAAAACAAACAAATGAAACTCTAACTTGATGTTTAAAATAATGCTTATATTTGGAACTTACACTTCATAGGATATGTTTGAAATAATAATTGTAACTTGTGTTATAATAGTCTCATGGGGTTTGGACATGCGGGTGTTTGTTAATTGTTTATTGCAAATACTTTCACTGAACTAATTATATAAACAAAATTAAAGATGTCAGAATTATTGTTTTGTTAAATTGAATAAGCTACAGTAGCCCTTGGCTAAAATGTCCCCTGGTTGGAGTTCCCAGATCTTTCCAGAACTGAAAATTACTCCTGTCAGAACAGTAGTCCCAGGGGAGAAGGATATTTACCAAGTGATTTAATGAGAAAACAGATGCCAGGAAACAAAGTCAGATTTAAAAGCAATGAAAAATCATTTCAAGACCAAAATCAGTTTAGAAACATAACTAACAGAAAAATCAAGATAAATTTTCATTCCATTCTCTTCACTGTTTATAAATTGGAAATTTATTTACTAGGATTAAAGATCTATTTCCAAAAGGTTTTGGCTATGAACCAGATATCAAGGAAAAGGCAAGTAATTCGGTAGCATCACACCTGTTACTCTGGTTGTTAAGTGCCCTTGAGTTGGGTCTAAATCATAGAGATCCTGCACATAACAGAACAAAATACTGTCCAGTCCAGCACCATCCTCATGATCTTTGGTATGTCTTAGCACATTTTTGCAGTCACTGTGGCACTTATTGAAGATCTACCCCTTCTTTGTTGACCCTCTACCAAGCATGATATCCTTCTCCAAGGACTGGTCCCTTCTGACAGCATGATCAAAATACTTGAGACTAAGTCTGGCCATCCTAGCCTCTAAGGAGCATTCCTGCTGTATCTCTTCCAAGACAGATTTGTTCATTCTTTCCACAGTCCACAGTATTTTCAATGCACCTTTTCAACTCTGCAATTCACATGCAACAATTATTCTGCAGTCTTTTGGATCCATTGTCAAGCTTTCATATGCATATAAGGCTATTGAAAATAGCATGGCTTGGGACAAGCACAACTTAGTCTCCAAAATGAAGATTTTGCTCTTTAACACTTGAATTTTTTTTTTTTTTTTCCCCGACAGATATGCCCAGTGCATTACATAGTATTATCTTCTGGCTGCTGCTTCCATGGACCGTGATTGTAGATCCAAGTAAAATGACAATTTTAATCGTTTGGTCTATTTGAATGACTGCCACTTGGTCTATGTACAGATCCTAAATGAGCACAATAAAATGTTCTGGAATTTTCATTCTTCATGATGTTATCCATAATTCATTATGATCCACAAAGTCGAATGCCTTTGCATAGCCAATAAAACACAGATAAAAGTTTTCCTTTCAAGAATTATTACAGCACTACATTGGTAGGGCATTTCTAGACATTCTAGTTGGATTCAGAAGAGGACATGGAATGAAGTATATCATTGTTAATTTCAGATGTATCCATGGTAAAAACCAAAAAAATTAAGATAAAGATATTTATCTGTGTTTCACCCACTATGCAAAATGTCACAATGGAAGGGGTTAATGAGTGGGAAAAACACTTTTTTCTGCTTCCTGGTAGTTCAGCACAGCTAGAGCCACAGACAACCCGAAAGAGAAAAGTAAGTTAGAGAAGTAATCTCTCTAAGATTGTAAAATTGTTCCAATGACCACTAATACATTTAACTTTTTATTCTTAATCCTTAAGCCAATAAAAAATTCACAAAATTTATTTTATCTTTTTCTCATTTCTTTAAAATATAATTTCTCTCTTGTTGTTCTAAATTAAAGAAAAAAAAAAAAAAAAGCCACTTACCCACCATACACCAATTCAAGGTAAAGTTGTGAGGTAAAATCAAAAAGGGGGGAATAATATCTTAAAAGGATAAAGAACAAAAAGAAGACAAAGACTGTGTCTTAATGCCTACAATTACCAAAAAAACAAAACCCAAACTCACTGCCGTTGAGTGGGTTCGACTCATAGTGACACCTCCTTGGGTTTCTAGGGCAGTATCACTATGGAAGTAGATTGCACAACCTTCCTTCTGAGGAATGGCTGGTGGGTTTGAACCTCCAGACTTCTGGTTAGCAGTCAAGTCCCTTAGACATTACACCACCAGAGCACCCGACTACAAATAGTAAAGTTTAAATGACCTCCGAATTACTAGGAAACATTATTTAAAAGGAAAATTTAATAAGAATTTGCAAGAACGTTATATATGATTTTAGAATTTTTTTTTTCCAGATGAGAAAAACTGAAAAAAAAATACTACATTTTTATGTGCTTATGATCAGAAGATTGAGTGATAAACACATAGACAAGCATCTATTGGTCTGGAAATCTTTCCAAGTAAAAGGGTCTAGGCATAGAACAACTAACTTTCCAGGAAAGCAATTCAAATGCTGAGAGGAACTGTCATCAAGGATGTAGCCCCTGTTGATATTCTATAGAATGGAAATAGTATAATGTCCAGGTTGAACTAACAATATGCATTAGCAATGGAAGTATTATTATAAAAGGTTAACAAAAGTCTTAAAAGAAGAAAGAAAGAAATACAAACAGCAATAGGTATACTAAACACTGATCATTACCAATTCTGTAAGCATTTCCATCTTTAATCCAAATGACATGGTTTTATGAACCCTACAGGAATTGAAAGTTTTGTACAGCATAACATATCTTAAACTACTATTAAGCATTGTCGAGTACTAAATGTCATTCTACTTATCCATTCAATACCCTTACTCCCACCTTGTCCCCGTCCCACATCCCCGGGGTTGTTAGAGCCTTCATAGGGTCCCAAAATAGCTCATGGTTGCTTCTTTTTTCAACCCCACATGGTGTTACTTTTCTTAATTAGTTTTCTAGATGGTCCTTTGAAAATATATTTTTTCAGAGTCACCATTTCTGTCCACAAAGGGAGTCAATCTAATGTAAAATCACAAATTGCACTGAAAATTGAGACACAGAAAAGGATGGCCAAAGTTCTTTATCAGGTTCTTAAAAAAAACAAAACAAAAAAATCACAATTTATTCAGCATATATTTACTGAAAATGTACAGTTAAACTGAAAAAAAAAAGTGCTATGGACATGAAGGTTAGTAGATAGTCTGTTCCCTCTGGAATTTTATCATGAAGAAATTTATATAAATATGTAAATATGGCACATATATATAACAAACTTTATCTCAACTCAGGAGGTCTGAAGATGGGACATTTTAAGGATGAAAGTATGGTCCTGTGGTATTTCTCAAGTCAAAATATGTAACCTGTTCTAGCTTTGCCTATGTATGTAACTAACAGTTCTAAGTGGTCTATAATAATACTTTTTAGCTCCCAAATCATTTGAACAAATACAGCCTCATTTTATACTATAAGTAGGACTTTAATCAGTATGTAGACTATGGAGAATCAGTGCTTACTGATTGTCAAAAAAGTAAAATTATTGTCTATAAAACTAAACATATTCATATGTTAAATGGTTTTAGACTTTATAGCAAAGGGCAACTTTTACTGTTTTTGAAAGTAAGGAAAGAACTCTCTCAAAGATTTCTGAGAGTAACTAGCTATTAGAAGAGAATTGTCAGCTATTTCTTTGTTTATTTCCATTTGATTTTCTCTCAGAATAAGAAATTATAATGAATCACCACCAATCAGCAAACATGATTTGGGATGACAACTATGCTGCCTGTCCACCTGCTTCCTGGGCATGCACTAGACAGCTGTGGGCAAGACTATAACTAAGCAATATGATGTCAGCAACAAAGGTTTTGGAAACCTAGAAATTTATTCCTGAAGTGTCTTCACCTATAACCTATCTCTTCTATGTACTGTCAATTGAAACCTAGAAGGTAGCAAACACACAGACACACACACACACACAAATGTATGTATACATATGTACATGTATGGCATATATATGTAAATAAATATATACATATATATGCCTTTTCAATCGCATATGGAGTATGTATAACCTTTTCCAATATTTAAGATTTCTTTCAGTTTGTCCTATGTGGGGATATTTACATGTATATTTAGTACACATATGTAAATATATATATTAAGTATATATATGTGTGTGTGTGTGTGTGTGTGTATAAACTTCTATATATATATCACTGCCTTTGAGTCAATTTTGACACTTAGGAACCCCCATTGGGTTTCCAAGGCTGCAAATCTCTATGGAAACAAACGGCCTCATCTTTCTTCTAGAGTGAAGGTGAATTCAAACCACCAACCTTTGTTTAGCAACCAAATACTTCAACCACTACACCACCAGAGCTCCTTATAAATATGTATGTATAAATGTACGTATGTGTGTATATGTTGTCGTTGTTGTTAGGTGTTGTCCAGCCATTTCTGACTTACAGCGACCCCATGCACAGCAGAATAAAACACTGCCTGATCCCGTGCCAGCACCATGATCCCTGCTATACTTGAGCCCATCATTGCAGCCACAGTGTCAATCCATCTATTTGAAGGCCTCTCCCTCTTTCGTTGACCCTCCACCTTACCAAGCATGACATCTTTCTCCAGGGAATGGTCCCTTCTGACGACATGACCAAAGTAGGTGAGACCAAGTCTGGCCATTCTTGCTTCCAAGGAGCATTTTGGCTGCACTTCCTCCAGGACAGATCTGTTCGTTCTTTTAGCAGCCCATGGTACTTTCAGCATTCTCTGCCAGCACCACAACTCAAAAGCATCAATTCTTCTTCGGTCTTCCTTATTCATTGTCCAGCTCTTACATGCATATGAGGTGATTGGAAATATCATGGCTTGTGTCAGGCACACCTCAGCACTGGGAAAGTCAACCACGAAGGAACTCTTTCAACTGCTGAGGAGCAAGGATGTCTCCTTGAAGACTAAGGTGTGCCTGACACTAGCCATGTGTGTATATATATGTATGTATATAGCATTTGACTGCTAACCAGAAGGCTGGCAGTTCAAACCCACCAGCCCCTCCTAGGAAGGAAGATAAGGCAATCTATTTCTGTAGTGACACTGCCTCAGAAACCCAAGGAGGGGTTGCTATGAGTCAAAATTGACTCAACAGCAGTGAGTTTGGTTTATATATATAGGAGCTCTGGTAGCATAGTGCTTAAGGCACTTGACTGCTCACCAGAAGGCTGGAGGTTCAAACCCACCAGCCACTCCTCAGAACGAAGGTTGGGCAATCCTACATCCATAGTGATACTGCCTCGGAAACCCAAGGAGGGGTCACTATGAGTCGGGGCCGATTCAACGGCAAACAACAACAACAACAACAAATATATGTGTGTGTGTGTATTTATATATATTTATGTATGTGTGTGTGTGTGTGTGTGTGTGTGTGTGTG
>NW_006922232.1:525207-527820 GCF_000298275.1 Orycteropus afer afer | reverse complement strand
TATATATATATATATATATATATATAAAGGAGCTCTGGTGGCATAGTGCCTAAGGCATTTGACTGCTAACCAGAAGGCTGGGAGTTCAAACCCACCAGCCACTCATTGGATGGAAGGTTGGGCAATCTCCTTCCATTGTGATACCACCTTGGAAACCCCAGGATATGTTGCTAGGAATTGGATCCTATTCAATGGCCGTGAATTTGTTTTTTTGCTTGGTATTTATGTATATATATGGATATATAATATTATATATATGTATGTGTGTGTATGTGTAATTGTGTTTGTTTGTGTGTGTGTGTAAATGGAGTCTTGGTGGTACTAAAGTTAAGCTCTTCACCACTAACTGAAAGTTTGGTGGTTCAGTCCTTCCTGTAAGCTCTTTGGGAGAAAGAACTGTTGATCTGCTCCAATGAAGGAGTTCTACTCTCTCACATGGAGTCATTATGAATCAAAGAATCAAAATCAACTCATTGGCACCTAACAACATCGTAGATAGATAGATAGATAGATAGATAGACGATCGATCAGTCATCAACTTTTCTGTTTACAGTATTCATTTTAGACTGAGGGTGATGATAAAGGGTAGAAAGGAATGATGTACAGAGACTGAATGTATCCATTAGGCAGAATATATATACACCTGCAAAGGAATAAAAATCCAGGAAAAGTGCAAAACCTTTAAATAACTAACATAAATATCAATGTAGTCTATGCATGTTTTAAGTAAGCTTCAAATTTTACTTTATGAATTCATGCTGTCCTCATTTTCAGTTGTATATGGAATATGGACAACTTTTTCCAATATTTAAGATTTCTTTTAGTTTGTCATACTGTAGGGAATCGAATGTTTCTATGGTGTTGGAAGCTAAACCACCAGTAACACAAATACTAGTAGGGTAAATATAGTGGACCGATTTCAGAAGAGATCTAGTTCTGAAAATCCGCCGGTGAAAACCTTGTAGATCAAAACCGAATGTTGTCTGATAGGGTGCTGGAAGGTTAACCCCTCAGATTGCACCATAAATCAATGATCGTGAAGATGGTGCAGGGGAGGACACTGTTTTGTTCTGTTATACACAAAGTCACCATGAGTTAGAGTTAATGCAATTCTAATTCACAACAACAGAGATCTCTAAAGATCTTTATTAATTTCATGTATTGTCACTCTCCTTAAGCATAGTTGACTCTCTTTTACTGGGCAGACTCTTAGGTCAATCCATCTTAGATACAAATGAGGAGTCTCAGATTCACCACATCTTGTCTTTGAACTGATTTAAAAATTGTTAAGAAATTTTTCCAAGTAGGAAAGTTGGTTTATTGAGCACTAAGGGAAAAAAAAAAAAAAAAGATAGCCTTAACATCTTTCACAGAGGACAGACAATTTTAGGTATGGTTCTCTGGATGAGGCTGTGTGACTGATAAAAATTTTAAAGCAAGGTAGGTAACTCAGGTTAGTATCTTCAGGAAATAGTATTACAACAATAGTTGAATTATATTGGATGGGTCACTGGATGGACTCTAAGGTCTCTTCATATTTTGTATTTTGGTGATAAATAACAACAAGGATAGAATACAATCTTCTTTTGAAGTTTTAATATGCTTTCAAAAGATTTCATGATACAGAATATATAAGCATTTTGTTTTGTTTTCTATTATATATATATATATATATATATATATATATATATAGGAGCTCTGGTAGCATAGTGGCTAAGACACTTGCCTGCTAACCAGACAGCTGGCGGTTCAAACCCACCAGCCACTCCTTGGAAGAAAGGTTGGGCAATCCTACTTCCGCAGTGATACTGCCTCGGAAACCCAAGGAGGGGTCGCTATGAGTCGGGTTTGACTCAAAGGCACATAACAACAACAACAACATATATATATATATGCTTTTAATACATGGATACAGTTATTGATAAGTTTTAGCATCATTGAGTGAGTGTGACCTTAAATAGCCACAAAGATCTTTTACCATTGAGCATGCATAAAGATTTTACAAGTATTAAAGCAAAGCCAGAGGTTTCACTGAGGACGCATAAACTATTGGCCCAACCTAAATAAAGCACAGTTATTCTTTGTCATAAGCAAGACTTTAAGGCTAAAAACCATTGTAAAATCATTTCAAGGTATAAAGCATGACTTTTTGTATTTTTGTAGGTTATCTGGCTGACTTTTTTTAATGCTTTATCTCACAAAAATTGGCTATAATAATGAACTTTAACATGAAGAAGATACTAAATATCATATATTGACATATATTGCCATTTCGGTTTTTCATTAAAAAGTGATGAAGATGAAATAGCAAAAGATGATAGAACAGTAGAAGTGAAAGGTAAAATAAGGAAGGACTAAAATGCCTGAGTAACCAGAGGAGGGATTCATATTAATAATCTACTACAGTTATCACATTGACTCTTTGTCAACTGAATCTATCATTTTGCTATTCTCTCCAATCATTTCAAGATGCTTCTCAGAAATACTAAAGACTACTTACATTTAGAAAATGTGGCTATAAAAGTTTTATTGATATTAATGAACTTCAAGAGCCATTAAAAAAAATTCAGACATAATGGCAGAACTTGACATATAAACTTTTTTTTTTTTTTT
>NW_006922232.1:509884-517527 GCF_000298275.1 Orycteropus afer afer | reverse complement strand
CCGGGGTCCAAGATTATCTTCTGTGTCTGTGTTAATTGGTTTCCCTTTTCTTTGTTGAAGAGGGTCTGTGCAATCCTTCTGCCTAGTCCACCATCTTCAACATATAAACTTTTGTAAATATTATTGATATATAAAGGTCATTTTAAATAGCTTAATATCCATACAGTAATCTGAAATGTCTCTCTTATGTAATAATAAGGCATTAGATGAGTAATAAAATCCATATTTTTCTTTCCAGCTGTATCATATAATAAAAAATTTCTGATTGTATATTTTAAAAGAACGTTTTTTCATGAACCAAATGCAATAATACGTAACACATTTTTAAAAGTGCCTATGCGTCTTGTCAAGAGCTCTGGTAGCATAGTGCCTAAGACCCTTGATTGTTAACCAGAAGGCTGATGGTTCAAACCCACCAGCCACTCCTCGGAAGGAGGGTTGGACAGTCTACTTCTGTAGTGATACTGCCTCGGAAACCCAAGGAGGGGTCGTTATGAGTTGGGTCCAACTCAGCGGCACATAACAACAACAACAACATGTGTCTTGTCGTGTAAAACAATCATTTAAGTCCTCTAGGATAGAAATATAGTTGCTTCCAACAGTTTACATTAGATGATCAAATTTTATTTGACATTGTGAAATGAATTTGGATGCTTGATCAACTAAGAGAATCAAAGAAGTAGTATTTCTAAAATTGCACCGTATATCATGTAGTTATAAAATGCAAGGATACAAATAAGTAATATCGTTGACTAGACCAAGCATTTGCTGCTCTTAATGGTTCCACTGCCTTTACACAGTTGCTACCTTGCAAGGCTGGGAATATCAAAATAAATGCATTCAAATGTACATGCTTCTGTTGAATCTGTACCCAAACTTGTTGAATAAGACTTTTAAATGCACTTATTTTGTATTGTTTATTGTTTATAATTTCTCTCTTTCTTATAATAATAATTTCTTAGTATCCCTCATATAATTTTAAATAATAACAGCAAAGGTAGATAGTCTTGTCTCCTTGCCAATTAAATAAGGGTAAAAAAAATATTCTGCCTCATAGAGATATTTTAGTATAGAATAGTATGATGCATATAAATGCTCTTTACATAGGCCCTAGCACATGTTAAGCTCTCAGGATTTGGTAAGGATTATTACTATTTTATACAGATTGGGATTTTAAAATGTTTATTATATTTTCCAGGATTTCTCTTATCCATTTCCAAGGATTCCTCCATTTATGGAGTCATCTTTACACTATTCCATCTGTTTCTGTTGGCTCTATCAGGAATAAATCATCTCTAATACCCAGTATTAGATAAATAAAGATGTTGTTGTTGTTATTATGTGCCTTTGAGTCTGACCCAACTCATAGTGATCCCTCCTTGTGTTTCCAAGGTGATATCATTTATGAAAATAGATTGTCCAACCTTCCTTCCAAGGAGTGGCTGGTGGGTTTGAACCACCAGACTTCTGGTTAGCAGTCAAGTACCTTAGGCACTATGCTACCAGAACTCCCTAAATAAGGATACAAAGGTGTTATTCTCAAAGATGTGAGGAAATGACACAGCTATTTTCAGCTTTAGATTTAGCCAAATACCTTCTCTTTAATGGATATGTATATATTGGAAAATAAGCTTGCTGTTCAAGTGAAAGTGCTAGGTTTGTATGAATGGGGACAGGAATCACTAGTGTGTGTGTGTACAATTTTAGGGATAATGTTCTGAAGAGTGGGAATTCCTGAACACTTAATTATGCTCATGAGGAACATATACATAGACCAAGAGAAAGTTGTTAGAACAGGGCAAGGGGATACTGCATGGTGTAAAATCAGGAAGGGTGTGTTTCAAGGTTGTGTTTTCCCAACATACTTATTCAGCCTATATGCTGAGCAAATAGTCTGAGATACTGGATGATCTGAAGAAAAACATGGTGTCAGGATTGGAGGAAGACTCAATAATAACCTGCAATATACAGAGGACAAAACCTTGCTTCCTGAAAGTGAAGAAGACTGGAAGCACTTACTGACGAAGATCAAAGACTACAGCTTTCAGTATCGATTACACCTCACTTACAAAAAAAGAAAAATCACATCTGGGACAGTAAACAGCATCATGACAAATGGAAAAAAAAAAAAAAAAAGACTGGTATGGCAGGGATTTCATTTTCTCATTTCACTTGAATCCACAATCAGTGTCCATGGAAGCAGCAGTCAAAATTGGAGGACACATTGCTCTGGGGAAATCTTTTGCAAAAGACTTATTTAAAAGTGTTAAAGAGGAAAGATGTCACTTTGAAATTAAGGTGTGTGTGACTCAACCCCTGTGATCTTCAATGACCTCATATACATGTAAAAGCTGGACAATAAATAAGGAAGACCAAGAAGAATTGATGCATTTGAATTGTGGTGGTGAAAAATACTGAAAATAACATGGACTTCCAGAAAAATCAAAAAATCTGTCCTGGAAGAAGTGCAGCCAGAATGCTCCTTAGACACAAGAATGGTCAGAATTTTTCCCATGCTTTGGTCATGTTATTAGAAGGGAGCAGTCCCTACGGATGAATATCATGCTTGGTAATGTGGAAGGTCAGCTAAAGAGGGGAAGCTCTCAACAAGATGGATAGACACAGTGACTGGAACAATGGGCTCAAGCAGAGCAAGGATAGTGAGGATGGAGCAGGACCGAGCTGTGTTGCTTTCTGTTGGACATTGGTTGTTAAGAGTCGGAGCTAGCTTCATGGCACCAAACCTCCACATATCTATAATTTTTCTTTTAATCCTATTGAATTAATTTGGTTTTGGAGATAATTTTTATTCATTTTTTTTTTAAATTCATACAACACACAGATATTAATTCTGTCATACTACAGTTTTATAAAAATATATGTGAAATTTTTCTGTACTTTTGGTTTGCCTGTAGTATGTTCACTCTCAAAAGATTTTGCTTTAGTGATTACCTATATGAGTAATGTTATTTGATATCTCAAATCCTCTGTTGTCAGGTGCTGTCAAATCTGTCCCAATTCATAGTTACCCCAGGTACAACAGAACAAACACTGCCCAGTCCTGCGTCGTCCTCAAAATTGTTGCTACAGTTGTGCTCCTTCTTGTAGCCACTGTATCAGTCCGTTTCATTGAGGGTCTTCTTTCCCTCTGTCTCTCTACTTTCCCAAGCATGATGTCGATCTGTAGAGATTGCTCCCTTCTGATTACATGACCAAATACAAGAGCCAATGTCTTACAATCCTTGCTTCTATGGAGCATTCTGGCTGCACTTCCTCCAGTATAGATTGGTTCATTCTTCTAACAGGACATGGTATTTTAGTATTGTTCTCCAACACCACAATTCAAAGACACCAACTCTTCTTCAACCTCCCTTATTCATTGTCCAGCTTCTACATGCATATAAGATGATTGAATATACCATGACTTGGGTTCAGGTGTACCTTAGTATTCAAAGTGACATTTTTTTTTTTAACACTTTAAGAAGATCATATGAAGAAGATTTACATAGTTTGGCAGCTAATCTAATTTCAGTTTCTAGTGATAGAAAAAAAGAAAGGGGGGGAAGGAAAGAAGGATGAAGGCAAGGGAGGGAGGGAGGGAGAGGGGAAGAAAGAAAATAAAGAAGGAAGGAAGATGGTGCACACACATGAGCTAAGAAATTTCTACATATATTGTACTAATCGGCCACAGGGATCCAGGTAATGAGAGGGAACCCAGGCCACGCCCCAAAAGCGGCAAGGCAGGAAAGCAGGAGAAAGGAGAGTAAAATGCCTAGGGGGACAGGGACAGAGCAAAGAGTCACCACAGGGATCCAGGTGAGGGGAGGAAACCCAGACCATGCCCCACAAGTGGCAAGGAGGGAAAGTGGGAGAAAGGAGAGTAAAAAGCCTAGGAAGACTGGAACAGAGTGAGGAATCAGCCACAGGGATCCAGGTAAGGAGAGGTTGGAGAGGTTTCCAATAGCTAAGGCATACAAACATGTCTGTCGGTTTGTCCTACTATGTTGATGTGTTGCAGTGAGTCTTGAGGTGGTGCCATTGGTGTTTCAAACCCAGGGGATTGCACATGGTGCACAGGTATCAGCCTGGCTTGCAGACTGATACAGACTAAGAAGAAGGAAGAGGTCATCCACTTCTCAAAGAATTGGCCAGGGAAAACCTTATGAATAACAGAGAAACACTATCTGATGTATTACTGCACAACTTTATGAGTAGCCCAGAAACTTTGTCTAATACAGGGGAGGAAGATGAGCCACTTAGGTTAAAAGGCTCTCAAAATATTACTGGGAAAGAGCTGCATCATCAGAGCAAAACCAGCCTTACTCATATGGATAAGGTATAGCTTTAGAGACCTCCATTTGCTGATGTGGCACCACTCAAATGGAGGAGAAACAGCAGCAAACATCCATTAATCATTGGAACATAGAATGTATGAAGTATGAATCTAGAAAAATTGGAAGTTGTCAAAAATGAAATGGAACACATGAAGATTGATATCCTAGGCATTAGTGAGCTGAAATGGACTGGTTTTGGCCATTTTGAAGCAGACAGCCATATGATCTACCATGCAGAGAATGACAGTTTGAAGAGGAATGGCATGGCTTTCATCATCACAAAGGATGTTTCAAGATCTGCCCTGAAGTACAATGGTGTCAGTGACAGGAAAATATTCATACAGATACAACAAAGAACCGTTAATATGACTATTGTTGAAATTTATGCATCAGCCACCAAAGCCAAAGATGAGGAAATTGAAGATTTTATCAACTTCTACAGTCTGACATTGACAAAACATGCAATCAGGATGTGTTAATTATCACTGGTGACTGGAATGCAAAAGTTGGAAACAAAGAAGAATCACTGGAAGTTGGAAAATTTAGCCTTAGTGACAGAAATAATGCTGGAACTCTGATGGCAGAATTTTGCAAGACCAACGACTTGTTCATTGCAAACATCTTTTTTCAACAACAGAAATGGTGGCTCTACACGTGAACTTCACCAGATGGAACACACAGGAATCAGACTGACTACATCTGTGGCAAGAGGAGGTGGAAAAGCTCAATATCTTCAGCCAAAACCAGGCCAGGAGCTGATTGTGGAATACCTTATTAACTGCTCATATACAGGTTCAACCTGAAGTTGAAGACAATTAAAAAAAAGTCCATGAGAGCTGAAATATAATCATGAATATATCCCTCCTGAATTTAGAGACCATCTAAAGAATAGATTTGATGAATTGAACACTGATGATGCCAAACCAGAAGAATTGTGGGGAAACATCAAGAACATCATCCATGAAGAAAGCAAGAAGTCACTAAAAAGATAAGAAAAGAAGACCCAAGTGGATGACAGAAGAGACTCTGAACCTTGCCCTTGAGTGGAGATTAGGTAAAGCAAATGGAAGAAATTACAAGATCAAAGAGCTGAACTGAAGATTTCAAAGAGCAGCTTGAGCAGATAAAGCCAATTATTATAATGAAATGTGCAAAGACCTGGAGTTAGAAAACCAAAAGGGAAGAACATGTTTGACATTTCTCAAGCTGAAATAATTGAAGAAAAAATTTAAGCCTCGAGTTGCAATATTAAGAGATTCTATGGGCAAAATATTGAATGATGCAGAAAATATCAAAAGAAGATGAAAGGAATATACAGAGTCACTGTACCAAAAAGAACTGGTTGATCTTCATCCATTTCAGGAGGTGGCACATGATCTAGAACCAATGGTACTGAAGGAGGAAGTCAAAGCTGCAATGAAGGAATTGGCAAAGAACAAGGCTCCGGGAATTGACAGAATACCTATTGAGATATTTAAACAGATGGATGCTGCACTGGAGGCACTCACTTGGTTATGCCAAGAGATTTGGAAGACAGCCACCTGGCCAACTGACTGGAAGAGATCCCTATATGTCCCATTCCAAGGAATGGTGATCCCACAGAATGTCAAAATTATCAAACAATATCATTAATATCTCATGCAGTAAGATCTTAGAAAATAATTCAAAAAGCCTTTGTAGCAGTGTATTGACAGAGAACTTCCAGAGATGCAAGCTGGATTCAGAAGAGGACATGGAACAAGGGATATCATAGCTGCTGTCAAATGGATCTTGGCTCAAGGCAAAGAATACCAGAAAGATGTTACTTGTGTTTTATTGACTGTGCAAAGGCACTTGATCGTGTGTATCGTGACAAATTGTGGATAACTTTGAGAAGAATGGGGATTCCTGAACACTTGATTGTACTCATGAGGAACCTGTACATTGACCAGGAGGCTGTTGTTCAAACACAACAAGTGGACTGCATGGTTTAAAATCAAGAAGGGAGTCTGTCAGGGTTGTATCCTTCCCCTATACTTATTCAATTTATATGCTGAGCACATGACCCTAGAAGCTGGACTACATGAAGAAAATCATGGCATCAGGATTGGAGGAAGAATCATTAACAACCTGAGCTATGCTGATAATAAAACCTTGCTTACTGAAAGTGAGAATGACTTGAGGCACTTACTGATGAATATTGAAGAATACAGTCTGCAGTATGGATTACAGATCAATATGAGGAAAACAAAAATCCTCAAAACTGGACCAATAAGCAGAATCACAATAAATGGAGAAAAGATTGAGGTTGCCAAAGAATTTCCTTTGCTTGTTTCCACAATCAATGCCAATGGAAGCAGCAATCAGAACATTAGATGATGTGTAGCACTGGGCAGGTCAGCCCTGAAGGAACTCTTTCAAGTGCTGAGAAGCAAAGTTAACTCCTTGAGGACTAAGGTGTGCCTGACACAAGCCAGGATATTTCCAATCACCTCCTATGCATGTGAGAGTGGGACAATGAATAAGGAAGACTGAAGAAGAGTAGATAGTTTTGAGTTGTGGTGCTGGGGAAGAATGCTGAAAGTACCATGGACTGCTAAAAGAACTAACAGATCTGTCCTGGGAGAACATCAGCTGAGATCCTCCTTGGAAGTGAGAAAGGCCAAACTTCATCTCACCTACTTTGGCCATGTTGTCAGTGGGGACCATTCCCTGGAGAAGGATATCATGCTTGGTAAGGTGGAGGTTCCATGAAAGAAGGGACAGCCTTCAGTGAGATGGATTGACACGGTGACTGCAACAATGGGCTCAAGTATAGCAAGGATCATGGAGCTGGTGCCTGATCACATGGTATTTCGTTCTGCTGTGCATGTTGTCACTATGAGTTGGAAACAACTCAAAGCCACATAACAACAACAACATTCTACTAAGTAAAATATGTAACCTCCCTGACCATCTCACATGCTCTTTTACAACCAAAGAATGTCACAAATGAATGGCACTGTAGAAATTATCAACTCATCATTTAACGGTTTAGAAAAATATGGTCAATAGCAGGTAAGGTACATTTCTGAAATATTAGTGCAGCTATTACTGGAATTACAGATCCGTTGTTACCCTCCTGAGAGGGACCAGGTCTCCAGGAGCAAGGTAAGCACGGCTGGGCTGGTGCTTACTCACTGATCTGCACTGAACACTTTCCCTTGTTACCCTCTCAAGAGGGACCGGGTCTCTGGGAGCAAGGTAAGCACGGGCATAGCACAGAGTAGCAGGCCAGAAGAGCAGGAGAAAGTGGTAAAACCCAGGGAGCCAAAGAGAAGAGCAATCAGC
>NW_006922232.1:491011-495644 GCF_000298275.1 Orycteropus afer afer | reverse complement strand
CTTGGTAGGGTGGAGGGTCGACAAAAGAGGGGGAGGCCTTCAGGGAGATGGATTGATACAGTGGCTGCGATGATGGGCTCGAGTATAGTATGGATTGTGGGGCTGGCGTGGGATCGGGCAGTGTTTCGTTCTGCTGTGCATGGGGTCACTATGAGTCGGAAATGACTCGACGGCACTTAACAACAACTTAACAATTTATTTTCTGTTTCAAAAATAAACTCATTAAAAATGTATCAATTGACTGTTAATACTATATTTATGACTTATTATTTCTTACAAGTCAAATTTTACTTCTATAATTTTTAAATATAATTCTTCAGCTTTAAAGTCATGATAATTTGTGAAAGTATATATTCTTCTTTCCTGTTCTTCAGTGGTATTTGTAAGAAAAAATGGCATGATAACATTTATATTGGGAAGGTAATTTTTAATTTTATATCATCTTAGCTTCTACTTTGACTTGTTAATTGGGTCATCAATTATGAAATTTTCTAAGCATGATTTACAAGTATTCCCTGAGTTATGAGTCAACATTCCTATGACTCTTTCATAAGTTGAGATGATGTAAGTCAAATCTTATTTTTTTTTTTTAGTTTTCATTACTATTGCCTTTTATTATCTCTATATTTATGTATCTGATCTGTATTTGTCTTTGAATATGATGAGTGACTATCTGAGCATGATAACCTCAGAAAATTCTGACTGCAATATTGCATGTAGTACATATTACTGACAGGATATACAAAGTAAAACAGTTGTTTTTAACTGTGGTTCATAATAACTTGAATATATTGAAAGTCAGGGACTATCTGTGTTTGCTTTTTTCTTACTGTAATGTACAGATTACTTAATATGGTCTTTCTAACCACGATCTGTGCGACTCCTACCAAATGACTATGTAGAACTACATAAATGTGAGGTGTTTATGACCCACTGAAGGGGTTGTCTGGATTACTAGTAATGGAAATAAGGTGCATGGTATCTTTGTGGGGTGAGACCATGCAAATAAGATGCAGAGAACCCTAACACAGGGATTATTTTTGCCATTTTGCTTAGCTTAAAATGAGCCAACCTGTAGGTAGAAAGTGAGATCTCACTACCCTCAAGAGAGAAGAGCAGGATTGGAGTGCATGGTTGAAACCAAGATCCCTGGGCTGATATGGCAGAGAGTTGAAGAGATAGAATAGATAGCAGAAACATGGCAAAGAGATGGCAGCAAAAAAAGCACAGCAGAAGTGGTGGCAGAACCAAGAGATTGGAATGAGATGGAATAGCAGGGTTTCCAACCCACTGGGCAAGGATGCTAAGTGAGTGCCTTTGGGAAGGAGGCTTGCTGGTGGAGTGGAGTGCTTCTTTGAGTGCCTATTTGCAAAGCAAAAAGAACTTTGTAACACTGGCCTGAACAGGGCAGAGGCCAAGACCAGAGAGAAGCATGCCTGTGGCATGACTGAGAAGAAGCTGTCTTGATTAAATAATTGTATCTTGAATTGTTTCTGATCCCCAATTATAACTTTTTACTAGTCTAAACAGCCCCATAATTGTGAGTATTGTTCTGTATGGCCATTGCAAAGAATTACTGAAGCCAGGAGAGAAGTAGTGAGTGGCATGGAGAGATGCTTGGTGTTGTAGTTAATTATGTGTGTCAACTTGTCTGGGCCATGGTTTTGAGTGGCTGGGCAGTGGGATGTAGTTGTCCCCCATGATGAGGTTGTAATCATCTCCATAGCAGAATTTGCTGTGAGCAGCTAAGCAGTTGCCTTCAAGGTGTGGCCTGCTTTCAGTATATATGGAGAAGCTTTCAGAAAGGTCATTAGTTTTTGTCACTTTGGGATCATGCATTTTGGTCAAGTCTTTATTGCCAGTTCTTAGATTTGAACAAGTGGCTGTTGGGTTGCCTACTGATCTTGCATCTGTGCCATTTTTTCTGATGACTTTTGGGTTCATCATCCTCAGCAGCCAGCACCATCCTGAGTTAGGAGACACCTTTAGCTCCAGTGGACCTGGAATAAGAAATAGAACTGAAGCCTAAGGTCAAGAGGCCTTCACTCAGCCCCTACATCTTGCACTCTGAATTTGGACTTCTATCCTCCTACACTGAATGAGAATAAATTCCTTTTTGGTAAGCATCTGCTTGTGGTATTTCTGCTATAACAGCACTAGAAAACCAAGACACTATTTTGTAGCAAGAGTGGGGTGCGGCTCTAACGGATACCCAAAATGTGGACGCAAGAGTGGAGCACAAGCTTGAACCTGAGTTCCCTGTTGAGACCATGACAGAGAGAAAGGCAGAGAGATCAGCATAAGAATGGTGGCAGGAGAGCCAAGAGATGAGCATAAGTCAGAGTGATGGGCTTGTTAGCTTATGGAGCCAGAAAGCTGAATGCTTCTTGGTGGAGTGGTTGCCTCTGGGCACTAATTGTTGGAAGAGACCGGTTTGAGATGGAGAATGGCTTGCCATCCCATGGAGCAAGAAAGCTGAGTGTCTTTGGGCAGGAAGCTTCCTAGTGGGTTGCGTTGCCTTCAGACATCAATTGGCAGGAGCTGAGAGAGCAAGGAAATGGGAAGTAGAGATGCTTAATTGTCAAAGGGTCATACCATGGCTTATGCGGGAGGAACCAACACAGAGTCCTATGCTTCACCAACTCATTTCTGTAGTTTGGGGCTACTGTACACAAGTGCTAGTGGGATGGTGCCATATTTGCTGCCCATCATTGAAAGGGGAGGACTACCATGCCCAAGGGGCAGAAGAACAGGGTCTATCAGGCCCAGGGGGTGAGAATGTCACTCAGATGGACTAGGAGAAGCAGGTCACCCAGTTAAGGAGATCAATATAGAAGCCAAGTTGACAAGGGGTGGAATATGGTAGTTAAGGTTCTGTGTCAAACATTGGCTGGACCTTGGTTTTGAATGTCTGTGCAGCTGGATATAATTATTCCTCCTTATGAGATTGGATGTGGTGTAATCAACTCTATGGTAGAATCTGCTGTGAGTAGCTAAGTCATTGCCTTCAGGGTGTGGCCTTCTTCCAGTGCATCAGGAGAAGTTTTAAGAAAGGTCTCTTGCCGTTGGAACATTTGGATTCCACATTTGGCATAGTCTTTATCTCTAGTTTCTAGACTTAAACCAATGACCTGCTGTGCTGCCTGCCAAATTTGGGATTGTTCCTGGACTTGAACTAGTGGCATGCCTGTTGCCTCCTGATCTTGGAACTATGTAATTTTATCTTCAAATCTTAGGTTCATTACCCTCAGCAGCCTGCATCTGTCTAAGTTAGAAGAAGCTACTATTCCACTGGGCCTGTAATAAGAATCAGAAAAGAAGCCCAAACCCTTAAAGCCAGCACTCTGAATAGGATTTCTAATTTCCTAAACTGTAAAATAATAAATGTATGTATGTTAAGTCATCCATTTGTGCTATTTCTGTTATAGCAGCTAGAGAACCAAGATAGCTGGAGTCAGAATTGGTAAAAAGGTTGGAGAATGGTGGCATCTCTGACCTCACAAGAATCAGCTTAAGAACTATGCTGCTGATGGTAATTCTTTCTCACCTTATGAAATTATAGGAGATCAAAGAAAGCTGCCCTCTGCCATTTTTATACTAATTGTTAAAATATATGTTGAGTCCGGCAAGATGGCGGACTAGACAGAAGGACTGCAGAAATGGTCTTCAACAAAGAAAAGGGAAACCAATTAACACAGACACAGAAGAAAATCTTGGACCCCTGAGCCTTGAAAGGAAGGGTACAAAAGTGGACTAAACCCCAAGTAGCAGAAGAATTTGCGTGAAAATACCAAAAAAGGAGACACACAGGGCTGCAGTCTACAGCAGCCTGAGCAACCCTGATGGCACAAACAACAGGGCTTGGAGATTCCCAAGTGGTGGTAGGACCTAAGATTTAACCCAAAAATCACCCTGCTAGCCAGGGACTGCATGGAAGACTGTGAACAGTGGCTGGGGAACAAACAGAGAAGGTGAAGAGAAAGGTGGGCTGAGCTGTGGACTTTTACTGGTCCGGAGAGCGCCACCATTTTGTAGGTTTAAAAAGTGGCTTGACTAGTTTGGATATTTAAAGAGACAGTGCTCTCGCAGATTCCTGTGGTGGTAAGACTTAAGAACTAACCTAAAAATCACCCTGCTAGCCAGGGACTGCACGGAGGATGGTGCACGGTGGCTGAGGAAAAAATGGAGAAGGTGAAGAGAAAGATGGGCTGAGCTGTGGACTTTTGCTGGTCTGGAGGATGCCGCCATTTTGTAGGTTTAAAAAGCGGCTTGACTATTTTTGATATTCAAAGAGATAGCGCTCTCAAAGATTTCTGGGGCTTAAGAACACGTTCTGCTTTCCAGCAACCCCAAGGACACTCAGGGCCTGCAAGATTGAAAAGGTATGACATTCTTCTTGTTACTATGCCCTACACTCGCTTGGTGAACAGAGGTGTGGCCATCCCCATTCCTACCTACCTTCTGGGTCCACAGGAACTCCGTAACAGTCTGTGTGCTCAGACAGAGCCTGGGTGCCCTACCCAGTCCTCCACTGATTTTTTTTTTTTTTTGCTCTTTTGCTTTCTTTTTCCTGCTGACTGGTTTGCTTGTATTTGTCCATTTCAAACTAACTAATATTATTAATACTTTTGTC
>NW_006922232.1:482607-487516 GCF_000298275.1 Orycteropus afer afer | reverse complement strand
TTGCATTGTGGTAAACTGTGGTCAATGACATGAGACAAAGTATATGTGAACTGCTGTATGGAAAGTGAATTTGCTCTGTAAATCTTCACCCGAATCACAATAAATTAAAAAATAAAATATATGTTGATAATCCATATTATCAACAGTATAGCAATGTTGAGCAATGGGCTGAAGTATAGCAGGGATTGCAGAGCTGACACAGGACCAGGTTGTGTTTCTTTCCACTGTTCATAAGGTCACTATGAGTCTGAGATGACTTAATGGCACCTAACAACAACAACAACATATCAAAGCATTTATTATTTTATTACAATGTGGTTGAATTTCAATTACAGTTCCAGATTTTATTTCAACTTTAACATTTGAATATATAGATATAGATATAGTTATAGATATAGATAGTATTAAATATATGTGGTAGTTAAGTTTGTGTGTCAGTTTGGCTGGGCCTGGTTGAGTGGCTGGGGAGCTGGTGGTAGTTATTCTCCATTGTGAGATTGGTAATTAACTCCATGGTGGAATCTATTGGAGCAGCACCTTAGGGATGTGGTCTGCTTCCAATATATAAGAAGCAGTTTTGAGGAAGATCTCCAGCTTATAGTACACTTGAACCCTACATGTAGCTGTTTTGTTGTTCAACAGTGTGCCATGCCCTGCCAATCTTGGGACTCTTCTGGACTTGAATTAGTGGCCTACCTTGTTGTTTGGTAACATTAGGACTGTGTCTTTTTACTTGTCAACCTTGGGTTTGTCAGCTGCAGCAGCCAGCAGCTGTCTGAGTGAAGAGAAGCCTCCAGCTTCAGTGGGCAAGTCAAGAGGCAGAGCTGAAGCCCAAGGTTGAGGGGGCTTTCACCCAGCCCCTAGAGCCTGGCACTTTAAAGAGAGACTTAAAGCCTCCAAAATTGTAAGAGAATAAACTCCTCTTTGTTCAAGGCATCTCATTTGTGGTATATTCTTGTCAGAGCAGCACTAGGTAAACAATACAATATATGTTATAGATATTTTATGAGTTTTTTTTTGTTTGTTTGTTTGGTGATCATAATTAAAGTTATTTAAACATTATTTTGTGATAAATATTTGAAATTCTGTAATGACCTCTTGAATGCTAAACTGTCTTCAATGAAGCACATTGGTTTAATTCAATAATTTGTGATTATCTCTTTCAATTTAAGCTATTGAATAATAGGCATAATTGAAAGATTCATTTGTTAATTGAAATGGTCTGTCATTGTCAATTTTATTTTTATCATATAAATACTTTTGCTAATAATTTTGTATTTTTCCTAATAACTCTTTTATTTCTATATTCAATTTCAGTTTATCTCCTGAAATATCTCCACAAAAGCTAAATAGTGACAACAATGGAAACAAAGTTAATATTAAAGTTAAGTGTGCATATTTACAATCACTAAAATATATTAGATTACAGCAAAAAAAAAAAAACAAACTTTAAATTCTATGAAAAAAATACTATATATGTAGTGTTATTGTTGTTGTTGTTATATGCCGTCGAGTCAGCCCAGACTCATAGCAACCCCTCCTTGGGTTTCCAAGGCAGTATCACTATGGAAGTAGATTGCCCAACCTTCCTTCTGAGGAGTGGCTGGTGGGTTTGAACTGCCAGCCTTCTGGTTAGCGGTCGAGTGCCTTAGGCACTATGCTACCAGAACTCCTATATATGTAGTAGATATGTTTATTTTATTGTGGTTATATAGTGCTGCTATAACAGACATACCACAAGCGGGTGGTTTTAACAAACAGGGGTTTATTCTCTTAAAGTTTTGTAGGCTAGAAGTTTGAGTTCAAAATGCTAGCTCTAGGGGCTGGGTAAAGTGCCCTCGAACCTGGTTTTCAGCTCTGCCTCTTGCTCCTGGGCTACTGGAGCTAGAGACATCTCTTAACTCAGGCAGCTGCTGGCTACAGAGGCTGACAAACCCAAGGACAACCAGTAAAATGGCACAGTCCCAAGACTGTCAAACAACACAGTAGGCCACTAGTTCAAGTCCAGAAAGAGTCTCAAGATTGGCAGACAACATGGCAAGCCATTGAGATGATGACTTGCCTACATACAGGATCTAAGCATGCCAAAATAGCTCTAGACCTTTCACAAAGTGTCTTTTTCTATACTGGAAATGGACCACGTCCCTCTGGCAGCTACTCAACTGTTCACAGTCGATTCCACCATGGAGTCAGCCACTCAAAACCACGTCCAGCCATGGTGATACATGACCTTAACTACCATACCCCCTAAATGTTTATATTCTATAAATTGTCATTATTACTGTGAGTTTATGTCAAATCTATGCCTTTCTATGAGAAACTAATAGATAATGGGACATATGTTAAACTGTTTTATATGTACTGTGAAGCTTGGTTATAGAAAAATAATATTTCAATATAGAATATGGGGAAATCCAGTCATAAATATGGATGTCCACTGGAAAATTCCAAGCCAGACCAACAGTAGACAAGACAAATGAGTGAATTTGGTTACATTTTAAGTTCAGAAAATCATAGGAAGTATCTGAGAAGTCTTTTCTAAGGGTCTGGCATCCTAAAATTTTCAGATTCCCTATCTAGCAAAATTACACTTCTATCTGCCATCTAGAAAATAGCATCAGGACAGGAGGAAAACTTATTAACAACATGCAATATTCAGATGACACAACCTTGATTGCTGAAAATGAAGATGACTTGAAGCATTTATTGATGAAGATTAAAGACCCCTACAAATTACACTTCAAAATAAGGAAAATGAAAAGCCTCATAAGCTGACCCATAAACAGCAGCATGATAAATGGAGAAAAGATTAAAAGTGTCCATGATTTTATATTACTTGGATCCATAATCAACAACAATGGAAGCAGCAGTCAAGAAATCTGACATCATAATGCAATAGACAAATCTGCTGCAAAAGACCTGTTTAAAGTGCTGAAGAAAAATGTCTCTTTGAAGACTAAAGTGTGCCCAATGCAATACATGGTATTTTCAGTCACTTCACATGCATGTGAAAGCTAGACAATGAATAAGGAAGCCCATGGAAGAGTTGATGATTTGAGTTGTGGTATTGGTGAAGAATACTGAAAGTACAATGAACTACCAGAAGAACAAACAAATCTATTCTGGAAGAAGTGCAGGTAGAATGGAACTTGGAAGCAAGAATGGCCAGATTTCATCTCCTACTTTGTTCATGTTATAAGAAGGGAATATTCCCTAGAGGAGGATATCATACTTGGTAAAGTGCAGGGGAAGACTATTAACGAAATCTATTGACACAGTGTCTGCAATGACAATGGCAAGGATTGACAGGATAGACCACAACTGGTCAGTTTTTTGTTCTGTTTTACATAGGATCACCATGAGTTGGCCCACTTGAGGGCAACTAAAAACAACAACAACAATGGGTAATCTATTAATTTATTATTTAATATTAAAAATATCTACCATATAATTTAGTAATATATTGAAGTTTAAATTCAAATCTTTGAAATAAATGTCCTTTTACTATATTTAGTAATCATTGTGTTCAGTGCATTGATACATACATTTAACAGTAGACAAATGGAAATAGCTCATAAATTTTTCCTACAGTTGCTTTGTAAAGAGTTCTATTAAAATTGTAATGACACAAGCACTTTTTAAATCTTTTACTATTTAGATGTAGAACTTCAATATTATCATAAAAAACTTTATCCAATGTAAGAAACATTGCATTCACATTAAGCCAATGTATGTAATATATTTCATACATAGCTCAATATAACTAGGAAAAGGGAACATGCGATATATTTTCAGAAGATCAACTTGAATTGTGTTTTCAAGGGATTATTAATAATAGGGAAAGATAAGACTAACAACTGAAAGTGTTCATTTTGCATCCCTAGAAATATATTTTCTAAACAATTTCTAGACTTAGTGTCAAAATCACACTTAAAAAAAATGCTTATATATATATATATATATATATATATATATATATATATTTTGAAATAATTGTTAAAATGTGATCATAGACTTATTATTAGTTCATGTGGAAAATTTCTTGCTAATTGTGTAAGGAATGGTAATATCACTGGATATATAAACCAACAATGAACAAAAAGTGAATATAGTATTTGAAGGATTCCTATAAGGCAATGTGAATGAGATGATATGGTAGCTAGATTTAAGAAAAACAATAATTCAGCAAAGGAAAAAAAAAAAAGTGAACTAAAAAGACTTTGTTGAAATTTATATTCCCAAGAACTAGTTTCAGAGATGGGGATTACAATTTACTATATTTATTGGGAAGTACCCTTGGGAATGGCCAGACAGTAAAAGCCTTCTCTTCTTTGGGACCAGGGAGATGTAATAGTATATTACTATTTTCTTCTTTGTCTAGACATCAATATGAATGTGTCCATTTTAAGATATGGGTATTAAAATTGCTGAATTCCATTGAAATATATAAATTAATTTAGAAAAAACTAAAATAGGCTAACTCTAAGTTACTCAAACTGCCCAGATTTCATACATTTATAATTTCCCTTTTGTCAAAAGCTACTAATAACATCTATTATATATAGCTGCATAAATGTTTTCTTTACCATTTGAAATTTGAAAATGATTAGAACCTACACTAGTTAGCTGGGTTTAAAGATTACTTACTTAGGTCTATTATTTTAAAACATTTACCAAATCCAATCCTGACCCATACTACCAGGTAAAATTGTCAATTTGTACTTGTATTACCAGTGTTTCACAAATTCCTAAAAATGCAGGGCATAATTTTGTAAACCTAAGTTTTAAACAAGGAATTATATAAATATTAATTGAGGAAGGGGGAGCTCTGGTAGCATAGTGCCTAAGGCACTTGACTGCTAACCAGAAGGCTGGCGGTTCAAACCCACCAGCCACTCCTTGGAAGGAA
>NW_006922232.1:461762-482507 GCF_000298275.1 Orycteropus afer afer | reverse complement strand
AGGGGGAGCTCTGGTAGCATAGTGCCTAAGGCACTTGACTGCTAACCAGAAGGCTGGCGGTTCAAACCCACCAGCCACTCCTTGGAAGGAAGATGGGCAATCTACTTTCATAGTGATACTGCCTCAGAAATCCAATGAGGGGTCACTATGAATTGGGTCCAACTCGATGGCACATAACAACAACAACAACAATTGAGGAAGGAGATGTAGGAAGTAAAATAAAGAACTGAGAAGGGGAAGGATGAGAAGGAACAGAGAGAACAAAAGCATGAAAAAGAATAGAAGGAAAACCGTTTTGATGAAGGAGTCATAGTATAAATACATCAGTGTTGCTTATGTATAGATCTTCTGGCTGAGCCTCAGCTCACATTCAGACTTGACTAGGTTCACGGAAACCAGCATAATAAGGCATATATTCCTTGATTTAATTTAAATGGGAAAAGAAGTGTATGACAAGGATAATGAGTGAGAAGTTGTAGTGTTTATCATTAACTCCATGGAGAATATCAGCTGGAGCACTGACATACTGAAGTCAAGCAGTTGAGAGAAAGAGTCGTCAGCAAAATCACATAAAAGATCATTTGATCTCATTTTTACCTATATGCTAGTAAGACCTGTTTTTCATTTATCTTTAAGATGTGATAGCAAGTGGAATAATCTGTGCATATATTACCTGGAATATAGATAACTTGTCCTTAAAGCTTGAACTCTTGATGTTTTGAATCTAAAGTTGTTTTCAAGTAAAGCAGTTCATTCCTGTATTGTTAATATCACTAAAACTTCTTCAGCTTTTCACTTTCTTCATCTTCTTTTTCTATTTCACATATGATTCTTTGATACTTATGTGGACTTCTGGTCTTTTTATTTCTTACTTTAGGTCAATACTAATTCCAGCATATTTTTCCCTGTTGGCTAGACTTCCTTTTTCCATTCCATTTCTGAATGTAAAGAGCTACATTTTGCAGGATCCTTTCTTCTCTTTATGTCTCTAGTGGTTTTCTTTGGTGTTCTAACCCTTAGCCCTTTCCCTTTTTTGACACTTAACAACAACAAAAAGGGAATTCTGATTGAGGTACAGAAGAAACCATTTTGAAAATATGACAGTTACCTATATCTGTTCTGCAGCATCCATCTCTTTTGTGGCTAAAAAGCCTAGTGCTCCTCTCACAATGATTCGTTTAAATCTATATATATTTTTTTCCACTCTTGCTTTTTTTGTAATGTTTAATTTTTTCCATTCTAATGAAATGTATTTTTTTCTCTTTATTTTGTTTCTGGCATATTCTTTGGTGTATGTTTTTATTTTTTATTATCATTTTTTTTTTCTAGCTTGTAACCTTTCAGTTTAGACTCTGAGTGATGAGTGAATAATTCTTATGGCAACTTCATTCTATTAATGCTATATAAATCTTCTTCACTCTATTTTGCTATCATCAGTTTTCTTTCTTTTTTTTTTTTTTTTTAATTTATTAGGAAAGGTCTTCAGAACTGTTTGTGAATATAAATCGTACTTTCTCTAAATTTTGATGATAAGTGTATGATGTTATCTACTCAAACTTTTTCTATTGTAGTCACCAACCTACTTTAGGGAAAAAAGATAGACCTAGGATATAATCATTTAAAAATCTATGAAAATATAATCTGGTCATGAAGCAAATGAATTTCATAAAGGTTAAATCATTCAAAAAAATAACATTTTGATGATATTTTAAAATAAATGGTTGAATAAATATACACTTACACTTTTCATATAAATTACTGTCTGGAGTCATTTTTAGAATAACAAAATATTCAACAATCATTAAGCATTTATGTATTTACATGTGTGCTACATATATTTTCTCATTAAATCTTTAAAAAAGTTATGGGAAGTGAATAAATAAATTTGTCAAAAATTTGCAGAGGAAGAAACTGAGCCACAGAGCAATTTATTTTTGACAGAATTATTATGCAAATAAGTGAGGGAACTGATAGTTTAGCTAGTCCAAGGTATCTGCCAAGGAGCCTTGGGGGAGCAGTGGTAAGTGTTGGGCTGCTAGCTGAAAGATCAGTGGTTCAGGCCCACCCATGGACTCTGTGAGAAAAAAGAACCTGGTGATCTGCTTCTATGAAGATTGCAGTTTAGAAAAACTTATGGGGCTTTCCTATCTTGTTGTTGTTGTTAGGTGCCGTTGAGTCATTTCTGACTCATAGTGACCCCATGCACAGCAGAATGAAACACTGCCTGATCCCCATGCCAGCTCTACAATCCCTGCTATACTTGAGCCCATCATTGCAGCCACCATGTCAATCCATCTCGTTGAAGGCTTTCCCCTCTTTCCTCGACCCTCCAACCTATCAAGAATGACATCCTTCTCCAAGGAATGGTCCCATCTGACAACATGACTAAAATTGGTGAGATGAATTCTGGCCATTCTGGCTTCCAAGGAGCATTTTGGGTGCACTTCCTCCAGGACAGATCTGTTAGTTCTTTTAGCAGTCCATGGTACTTTCAGTATTCTTTGGCAGCATCGTGACTTGAAAGCATCAACTCTTTTTTGGTCTTCCTTATTCATTGTCCAGCTCTCACATGCATACAAGGTGATTGGAAATATCATGGCTTGTGTCAAGTGCACCTTAGTCCTCAAGGAGACATCCTTGCTCCTCAGCACTTGAAAAAGTTCCTTCACTATTGACTTTCCCAAAGCTACACATTGTCTAATGTCCTGACTGCTGCTTCCATTGGCATTGATTGTAGAACCAAGCAACATGAATTCTTTGACAACCTCAATCTTCTCTCCATTTATTGTGATGCTGCTCATTGGTCCAGTTGTGAGGATTTTTGTTTTCTTTATATTGAGACATAAGCCATACTGCAGACTATTCTTCAACCTTCATCAGTAAGTGCCTCAGGTCATCCTCACTTTCAGCAAGCAAAGTTGTATCATCTGCGTATCTCAGGTTGTTATTGGTTCCTCCAATCCTGATGCCATCTTTTTCTTTATATAGTCCAGCTTCTTGGATTATTTGCTCAGCATATAGATTAAATAAGTGTGGGGAAAGGATACAACCCTGATGCACTCATTCCTGATTTTAAACTATGTAGTGTCCCCTTGTTCTTTTCGAACCACAGCCTCCTGGTTAAGGTACAGGCTCCTCAGGGGTACAATCAAGTGTTCGAGAATTCCCATTCTTCTCAATGTTATCCATAATTTGTCATGACCACACAATCAAATACCTTTGCATAGTCAATAAAACACAAGTAAACATCTTTCTGGTATTCCTTGCCTTGAGCCAAGATCCATCTGACAACAGCTATGCTATCCCTTGTTCCACGTCCTCTTCTGAATACAGCTTGCACCTCTGGAATTCTCTGTCAATATTCTGCTGTAAACATTTTTGAATTATCTTCAGTAAGATCTTACTTGCCTACGATATTAATGATATTGTTCTAAAATTTCCACAATCTCTGGGATCACCTTTCTTTGGAATTGGTACAAATATGGATCTCTTCCAGTCAGTTGGGAAGGTAGCTGTCCTCCAAATCTCTTGGCATACCTGAGTGAGTGCCTCCAAAGGGGTGTCCCTTTGTTGAAATATCTCAATGGGTATTCTGTGTATTCTGTCAATTCCCGGAGCCTTGTTCTTCGCCAATTCTTTCATTGCAGCTTTGACTTCCTCCTTCAGTACCATTGGTTCTAGATCGTATGCCACTTCCTGAAATGGATGAAGATGGACCAGTTCTTTTCGTTACAGTGATTCTTGTATTCCTGCCATCTTTTCTTAATGTTTCCAGCATCATTCAATATTTTGTCCTTAGAATATCTCAATATTGCAACTTGAGGCTTAAATTTTTTTCTATAGGCTTTCCTATAGGGTCACTATAACTTGGACTTGATTCTAAAGCTGTGGTGAAATGATCTTTAGAAAACAGCTTCAGAGTTTTTTTTTTTTTTTTTTTCCTCCTAAGCACTGAGGAATTACTGTTCCCCTAGTTTTCTACTCCAGAATACTTGTTTTCTTTGTCTAGGTTGATTTACATTTCCTGGGTAAGCTATGAATGACTTAGTTTTGGAATTTTCTGCCTGGCTCTGGGCCTGCCCTGTGATTGGTGTGCACCTTGCAGGGATTAGTCAATAGTGTATGCAAATGAGGTGAGTTGTAGCCAGTCCAGTCTACTATGCAAATGAAGTGTCTGTGGTCTACCTTGGGGCACTCACCATTTTTTGCCTTAGTGGGAGTACCATACCTTGAATTTGACAAGCACTTTGTGTGTTTAAGCAACTAGCACTACAGAGGTTTTGCAGACAGACAGAAGCAAGAGAAGCAGCAAGAATAAGCCCAAAGAAGAGGTGTACAGAAAGAGGAGGCAAATAACTTCCTAAAAGAGCTGTAACACTAGTCAGAGCCTTGGATATTGAAGACAGTTCTGGTGGGGTAGTGCCCAAGGCCTTTGACTGCTAACCAGAAAGCTGGTGGTTCAAACCCACCAGCCACTCTTCAGAAGGAAGATTGAGCAATCTACTTCCATAGAGATACCACCTAGGAAACCCAAGGAAGGGTTGCTAGGATGCTACGAGTCGAATCCACTCCAAAGCAGAGAGATTAGGTTTTTTGTTTAGTTTTGTTTTGTTTTTTAGAGGGCCAGATATTGGCCCAGTGTCAAAGCTACCAGTGACAGATAGCAGGGCCAAGGAGCCTGTACTCAGGTGGCTGAGAGGAGCTGAGAGAGTTGTCCTGCACTGAAAAAGGGAGACTCTGCCTACATGCTCCCTGATTCTGATTCCTGAATCATAGCCTATTGATCTTGTTTTAACCTAGTACTTCTTTAATAAACCACTTAACTATAATTATAATCTGTGTGTTGTTGTTGTTGTTGTTGTTGTTATGTGCCGTCAAGTCGGCCCCGACTCATAGCGACCCCTCCTTGGGTTTCCGAGGCAGTATCACTACGGAAGTAGGATTGCCCAACCTTCCTTCCGAGGAGTGGCTGGTGGGTTTGAACCGCCAGCCGTCTGGTTAGCAGGCAAGTGTCTTAGCCACTATGCTACCAGAGCTCCCTATAATCTGTGTAGCCATTACAATAGATTATCAAATAGAGAAGAGAAGTAGAGAGTACTGTGATAGGAAATAGCTGGTGGCAGAAATGGTAAAAAAAAAAAAAAAGTTTGGAGAGTGGTCATATATCTGACCTTCACCTCATAGGGATCAGATTTGGCCTGATCTTGATTTGCATTAGTTACCTCCCTTGAAATTAGACAGATTCTAATTTTACTAGTAGTCTCATTTCAGAACAACACACAATGACATGTGATTGCTAACAGCCTATGTTGTAATCTTGACATAGTTCTATATGAGATAGCATTAAGAATTATTTCATATAATACACACAAAATTCAAACATTCCATTGAAACATTAAAAATAAAAGAATGCTAAATATGAATGAATGTCAAAATATGATTATTCAGCATAGTATTTTATACTTTTAAAAATTTTATACAAAGCGGTAATGATTTTTTTTTTTTTCTACTTAAAGCTGCAAATGACCTCTTTAACATTTTAAAAAGCAAAGAAGTCACTTTGGTGACTAAGTACCTCTAATCCAAGTATGGTTTTTTCAATTGCCTCATATACATGTGAAATTTGGATAATGAAAGAAGACAGAAGAAGAATTACTGTGCTTGAACTCTGGTGTTGCCCAAGAATATTGAGGATTATTTGAATACTGGATATTAAATATTCTGTAGACTGCTAAAATCTCAACAATACCAGTTTTAAAAGAAACACAAGCAGAATGCTCCTTAAAAGTGTAGATGTGAGACTTTTGCTTGTTTAATTTGGATATATCATCAGAAAACACCAATTCCGAGGAAAATACCTCCTTTTAATAAAGCAAAAATGAAGGAAATCGCCACTGTGATGATGGATTGATACCATATTCACAGCCATGAACTCAAACAGATAAGGGTTATGAAGGTGACACAAGATAGGGCGACATTTACCTCTAGTATACATAAGACTGCCGTACGTTGGAGAAAACTAAGAACAACCATAAATAAAATCTTATTATTAGCTGCCATTGAGTCAATTCTTATCTCATATTTTCATAATGCAAGTACATATTTGTATAATTTAAAGTAATATCCAGAGACTCCAGTCCACCAATACTTCTACAAGAAAACCAATATTCCTCTAAAAATCATTTCCAGTGTCTGAAACTAATGACTAAAGAAAAAATAAAAAAATAAACAGATTTTCTTGCACAATACTTTCTCTCATCTTAATTGTTAAATATTGTATTTCTTTGCAATATGCTACACATAAGTGATTTTTAAAAAAAACATTTAACTTTATACATCAGTTTTACACTAGTATAACATCTAATATGGGGAGCTCTGGTAGCATAGTGGCTAAGACACTTGCCTGCTAACCAGACGGCTGGCGGTTCAAACCCACCAGCCACTCCTCGGAAGGAAGGTTGGGCAATCCTACTTCCGTAGTGATACTGCCTCGGAAACCCAAGGAGGGGTCGCTATGAGTCAGGTTTGACTCCACGGCACATAACAACAACAACAACAACAACAACATCTAATATGATTTTTTGTTTTTTTTTTACACTAATATGCCATCTAATATAGGAGATCTGGTAGCATAGTGCCTAAGGCTATGGTGACTGTTGTTGTTTGTTGTTATGTGCCCTCGAGTGAAACCCGACTCATAGCGACCCCTCCTTGGGTTTCTGAGGCAGTATCACTACGGAAGTAGGATTGCCCAACCTTCCTTCCCATGAGTGGCTGGTGGGTTTGAACTGCCAGCCGTCTGGTTAGCAGGCAAGTGTCTTAGCCACTATGCTTCCAGAGCTCCCAAGGCTATGGTGACTACTAACAAGAAAACTGGCAGTTCAAACCCACCAGCCACTCCTCGGAAGGAAAATTGGACAATCTACTTCCGTAATGTTACTGCCTCAGAAACCCAAGGAGGGGTCGCTATGATTTGAGTCCGACTCGATGGCAAACAACAACAACAATAACAGCATCTAATATAATATATAAAAATGGCATATAGTGTCATATATAAAATCATATTTACTTGCATTCATTCATTTTTAAAATATCTCAATTAGGATAAATATTAGCATAACTGGAATAGTTTGAGATTTAAATCCAGTCTGAGGCAGCAGTTATTTTCCCGCATTTTCTGTGACTGCATTCATGACAGCAGAGCATTAATTCTGGGCATTCACCATAAATTTTACTTTATCTATACTGAAACGGTTAGGAGGAAAGCATTACAGCATAGCACTTTAGTGCCGTAATGGTGTTGGTGAATTGAAGGGAAAAATAGAAAAAGAAAAGAAAAAAATAAAAATAAAATAAAATCTTTCCTTTCAATATAGACAGCAAACTTTGAAAGAAACAGATTTTTGAAGGGCAGCGTGAGATTTTGCTTGATAATAACATGCAAATGTTCAAAATGAAGGGTTTTTTATCCTAGGCGTATTAGCCTGCTATGTGTGTGCAGAAGAATATAATTGCTATTACTTAATCCCATAGACCTTCAAAATCTGTAAGCCTACTCACATGTATTGTGCAATTTTCACAAAATATTCACACATGGGTATTCATTCCATTAGATAAGGAACCTAAAGCTCATAGTTAGCATAGTGCCTAAGGCACTTGACTGCTAACCAGAAGGCTGGCGGTTCAAACCCACCAGCCACTCCTCGGAAGGAAGATGGGGAAATTTACTTCCGTAGTGATACTGACTCGGCAACCCAAGGAGGGGTCGCTATGAGTCGGGTCCGACTTGACGGCACATAACAACAACAATAACATAAGACAGAATGAAACTGCCCATAAAGTTTTTAAGGCTGGGAATCTTTACGAGGCAGACTACCTCATTCTCCCACAAAGCAACTGGTAGGTTCGAACAGCCTAACTTCTGGTTAGCAGTTGAATGGTTTAACCACTGTACCACCAGAGCCTCTTTATGAACTGGTATCGACTGAACTCAATGGCAGTGTTTTTTTTTTGGTTTCAACCTAAAGCTATTGCTCTACATCTATTTAATACTACTTCTACCTGCTTCTCCCTAGTTTGTTACGACTTCTATTGCACGATATTTTACACACGTTTATTTCAAAAGCAATTGACATATTGGAGGTGTATATGTGTGTGTGTGTGTGTGTACATATTTGAGTGTATATATGTATATATATATGTGTGTGTGTGTGTGTGTGTGTGTGTGTGTATGTTGCTGTTATTAGAGTCTGTCAAGTCAATTTCAATCCACAGCAACTACATGTGATAGAATAGAGCCATCCCATAGGGTTTTGTAAGGCATATTCTTTACAAGAGCAAATTGGCTTGTCTCTCTTCATAGCAGCCCCTTCCTGGGTTCTAATCACTAAAGTTTTGGTTAGCAGCTTAGGGCTTGACCTATGCACTCATGCTCTTTGTGAGTGTGTGTGTACAGAGAGATAGAAAGATAGTGGTTTTTATTTATGGATGGTGCAGAGTAAAAATATTTATGTTAATAAATTGAATTGTAATTGTTTTTCTTGAAAGTTAATAATGGGCATCAAATAAGTTCTTAATAAATGGATAGGGATGCAACTAAATAAACAAATAATTTAAAGTTAATTACTACACCTTCAGAGATTAAGAGAAGAAATACTCTTTTTTGAAGTCAAAGTTACTAAAAAATTTCACTAAAAATTAATCAATACATATGCAAATATACATGATAAAGATATTGTGGTCACTTTTATATTTATTTATTTAACTTTAGAGAAGAGGTACATATATACTTATTTTTGAAGGCTATGCAAGATTCATTTCAAAATTAAATTAATGAAAAAAGCCAAATCTGATGGCACTGAGTAGATTTTGACTCACCATGATCTTATAAAACCAAACCAAACTCATTGCCATTGAGTTGATTCCAACTCATAGCAATACCAATTGGGGTTCCAAGACTGTAAATCTTACTGAGCAGAGCATCTCATTTTTCTTCTGCGGAGCTGTTGGTGGGTTCAAAACAACAACCTTTTGGTTAGCAGTCAAATGCCTTCACCACTACACCACTAGAACTCCTTAGTGATCCTGCAGGATACAGTGAAACATCCCTATATGATTTCCAAGGCTGTAATCTCTACCAAAGCAGAGTGCCACATCTTTCTCCCATGGAGGAACTGGTGAATTCCAACCTCCAACCTGTCTGTTAGCAATCTAGCACTTTATCCACTCTGAAACCAGGGCTCCTTCAAGGAGAAACAATTCTCTGAGTGAAGTAAAGTAAGTGGAAAAGTTCAAGATTTTTCCAAAGAAAAGTTGGCAAGTCAGTGTTTCTTCACTGTGAAAGCAGTGAAGGATGTAAGCCTGTGCTGAAGCATAGATTTGAAGGTTCATTAATCCAAGTTAAAGAGTTTAGACTTTATTTCACCCAGAGTGAGGAATCATTAAGGAGAAGAAAATGGCCAGTTAAAGATAGTATTTCCTGCCTGCCCTGTGCAAGATGCATTAAAGTGGCAGGCATACTGAGTTGCAACCCTTGTAAGCAAACTATTACTGAAGTTATAGGTAAAAGACTCATTTTTGCTTTGTGAAATTAGAAATATATATGTGTTTGTGCATGTGTTCATGTGTGTATGTCTACCATTAATCTAACAGTTTTCCACTTCATAATATATCTTAGCCTTAAGTCACTAGCCATGGTTCTGCCTGTTAATATGTCCTTTTGACTGTTTAATGAGTTTGTCATTTCTATTTGGCAAAAAGCTATCCTGACCTTAATAGATAATGGATTTAGCTGATCTATGAAAAAGTTTGGATTTCATTTCACTTGTATCCACAATCAAAGCCAATGGAGGCAGAAGTTGAGAATTCTAATGATGAATTGCAGTGGGCAAATCTACTACAAAAGACTTCTTTACAGTGTTAAAGAACAAAGATATCACTTTGAAGATTAAGGTGTTAAGATGTGCCTGACCCAAGCTATGGTATTTTCATTAGTCTCATATGTGTGTGAAAGCTGGATATGAATAAAAAAGACCAAAGAAGAATGGATACGTTTGCATTTAGGTGTTCCTAAAAAACATTGAATACACAACGGACTGCCAGAAGAATGAAAAATTTGTCTTGGGAGAGGTACATCAAGAATGTTACTAAGACGTGAGAATGGTGAGACTTTAACTCACATACCTTCATCATGTGATCAATAAGAGAAAAGTTCCTGGAGAAGGATATTATGCTTGTTAAAGTGGAGTGTTAGTAAAGAAGGGGAAGACCTCAAGGTGATGGTTGCAAAGATGGGTTCAAGCGTAGCAAGGATTGTGAAGATGGTACAGGCCAGTCAGTATTTCATTATGTTGTACATAGGGTCACTGGCAATCAGAGCTGAATTGACAGCACCTAACAACAGCAATCTTTAGTGGAGCAGATGTCCAAGAGACAGTCATTTGAACAGAGCAAGAGGATACTACATGGATTAAAAGCAGGAAAGTTGTGTATCAGGGTTGTATCATTTCACCATACTTATTCAATCTGTATGTTCAGTAAATAATCTGTGAAACCGGATCATATGAAGAAGGACATGGCATCAGGATTAGGGAGACACTAATTAACAACCTGTGATATGCAGATGACACAACCTTGCTTGCTGAATATGAAGATGACTTGAAGCACTTACTGATGAAGATCAAAGAGTAAAGATTTCACTGTGGATTATATTTCAAAATGAAGCAAGCAAAAATCCTCACAACTGGACCAGTAAGTAACATACTGATAAATGAAGAAAAGGTTGAAGTTGTCAAGGATTTCCTTTTGCTTGGATTCACATTCAACACCTATGGAAGCAGCAGTCAATAAATGAGACATTGTTTTGCTTGGGGAAAATCTGCTGCAAAAGACATTTATAAAATATTAAAGAACAAAGATGTCACTTTGAAAACTAAGGTGCCTCTGACCCAAGCCATGGTATTTTCAGCTGCCTTATATCTATATAAGAGCTGAACAATGAATAAGGAAAATTGAAGAAGACTCAATGCATTTGAATTGTGTTGAAAAAGAATACTGAAAATACCATGGATTTCCAGATGAATGAATAAATCTTTTTTGGTATAAATACAGCCACAGTACTCCTTAGAAGGGAAAATGTCCAGACTTTGTCCCATGTACTTTGCTCATGTTGTGAGAAGGAACCAGTCCCTTCAGAAGGATGTCATGCTTCATAAAGTAGAAGGTCAGTGGACAAGGGGAAGACCCTCAACAAAATGGATTGACATACCAAAACCAACTTCACTGCTTTCAAGTCATTTTCTGATTCATAGCAATCTCTCCGTGGATTTACAAGTCATTGCCACTCCTTGGAAGGGAAGTTGGACAACCTACGTCCATAGTGATACTGCCCTGGAAACCCAGAGAGGGGTGGCTATGAGTTGAATCAGACTGGATGGCAGTGGGTATGGTTTGGTATCTCTACAGAAATAGATTGCTCCATTTTCCTTCTGTGGAGTGACTGGTGGGTTTGTACTACCAACCTTCTAGTTAACAGTTAAATGTCTTATGCACTACACTACCAGAGCTCCTTAGGGTTGACATAGTGGCTGCAATGATGGGCCCAAGTGTAGCAAAATTTTGAGGATGACACAGGACCAGGCAGTGTTTTGTTTAGTTGTACAAAGGATCACTATGAGTAGAATCTGACTCAAAGGCACCTAATGCAACAGCAACCACTGTGACTTCACACCTAGTTGATGTTACCTATAGAGCAAAAAACAAGTAAAACAAGTTTCCCTCTACACATCTGATGATAATAGCCCTGGATATTGTAAACACAGAGTTTGTGGTTTAAATCCCGCTGTTATTTTTGCAGTATCCGGGAGCAAGTTAATTAACCTTGACAAAGAAGGATTTTCTCAGCAAGAAAATGATAAAAACATTATTGTAGTAATATATTTGCATGGTTTCCAGAATATTCAGTGTATAATAAACATTGAGTTAAATGAAAGCAGTGACAGTTGGTAGGCTCAGTTTTTATATCCTGTTTAAGATATTTTTATCAGTTACCCAAATACTACTGTCTCTAAATCCTTAAATTCTAGTTAAAAGCAGCTCCAAGCTCAAATCCTTTGTCAGAGACTGCTATTGCCAGGAATTTCTGCAAGTTCTTCGGAGTACAGAACAAAAAATGTAAATATAAGTACATTTTTTGGTATATTACTTAATAAATTAATATAAATCACTTAATAAAAGGTTATTTGAATACATATGGATATCTGTGTATTAAACCAAAAAAACAAGCTCACTGCCATCAAGTGGGACCAACTCATAGAGACCCCTCCTTGGGTCTCTGGGACAGAATCCCTACAGAATTAGATTGCCCAATCTTCCTTACAAGGAGAGTGTGGTGGATTTGAACCTCCAGCCTTCAGATTAGCAATCAGGTGCCTTAGGAACTATGCCACCAGATCTGTGTATTAGTAGCACTCTAAAAACAAAATACAATAATTCAAAAGTTTTATTGTAAAATATCTTTTAAAGCTAGGAATAACATAGATTATATTAATATTAAGAATATTGTTTAGTAGGAATTTGTAATAAACAACCTATTAAATCATAAATAATTAACATGCAAAAGACAGAAATATCAAGACCATTTCCATTTGGCGTTGTAAAGGAGTAGGTCCCTATAGAGTAAAAGAAGAAAAAAGAAAAAGTACAGTTTGTAAAACAAATAAATAAAAGCTAAATCCATGAGCAAATAGAATAATTTATATGCAATTACATTGAGTAAGGAGAATTTACAGTAATGTTCAATATTATCATTTAATTATATTTCTAAAGATAAGGAATACATAGAAAATAAAATGTTACAATATGTTCAATGAATAATAGGTAGAAAAAATATAAACAACATCAAAATCAAATCAAACCAAACTTACTGCCATCAAGTCAGCAAGTCAGTTCCAACTCATAGTGACCCCTTCTTGGGAAGTAGTTGCCTAATCTTCTTTCTGAGGAGTGTCTGATGGGTTTGACCTTCTAGCCTTCTGGTTAGCAGTCAAATGCATTAGGCACAATGCCACCAGAGCTCCTGTAAACATAGGGGAGAAAAATTTCAAAAAATGTGTAAATATATGTAGATAATGTGTAAATACTGAAACTCATTAAATAATATTTATATAAGTAGAGAAATGTACCAATTGACATTATTTGCCCAGTAATTCAAAGTAATCCATATAAAATTATGAACACAAATAAATATACATAAAAATTAAATATTGATTTTCAACATCCTATTGAAGAATAATAACAAAGGATATTATTAATAATTTTTGAACTAGAATAAAGTTGAATGAATTTCTCTAAGAGATATAAAGACTTTAAAACTATTGTAACAAATCCATTTCATCCATGAGAAAAAGATTAATACATTGATAAATTATTCTGTGATGACTGGTTATGCACATAGGAAAATAGTATCCTTATCATACACATGAAAAATAAAGCCCAAATAGATAAAATTACAAATGTACAAAAACAAATTTAGACATTTTATTATGAAAAATATTACATAACACATTCAAGTTAATTGGAAATGGTAAATTTTTCACCAAGGCACACATAAAAACTGTAGATAATTAAGGGAAATATCAAAATATGTAAAAGCAACACAATTCCAAATTAAACTACACAATTGAGATATTTAAACAAAAAGTGACATTGTAAGTCACAGACCAGGGCCGCATAATTACAGTTTTTTAAACTGATAAAGCATTGATTTTAGGAATATACAAAGACCTCTTAAAAGCTTACAGATAAAAACAAAGAATGATATAAAGAAGGAAGTAAGCAAAGCAGGAAAGAAGGAAGGAAGGAAAGAAAGGAGGCAGGGAGGGAGGAAGGAAAGAGAAAAGAGAAGGAAAGAAGGAAAATAACCTTAGAAAAATTAGAAGAAAGGTTGAAAGGAAGGGAAAAATAGAAAAGAAAGAAAGGACCAAGAGAAGGAAAGAAAGAGGTGGAAAACTATAGAAAAATGGGTCAAAGTTATTACAAGCAATTCATAAAACACAAGACTATGCTGAACATAATATTATACAAATTTTCAGGTATGGTTAATGTAAACTAATGTTTATAATATTCTGGTTACATAGTGCCACTCTAAGAAGATAATACCACAAATGGGATGGCTTTAACAAACAGGAGTTTATTCTCTTACAGTTTGGAGGTTTTAAGTCCAAGATCAAAATGCCAGGCTCTAGGGGGAAAGACCCACAGCCTTGGGCTTCAGCTCTGCCTGCTGCTCCGAGCTCACTGAAGCTAAAGGCTTTTCTTCACTCAGATAGCTGATGGCTGCTGAGGCTGACAAGCCCAAAGTTGACTAGTAAAAAGGCACAGTCCTTATGTTATACCAAACCACACGGCAGGCCATTAATTCAATCAAGTTCATTGAAAGTCCCCAGGTCGACAGAACATGTCAGGCTGCTGAACAACAACAAGGCTACATGCAGGGTTCAAGTGTGCTATAAGTTAGAGGCCATGCCCAAAGCTGTTTCTTATATACGGGAAGCAGACCACACACCCAAAGGCTTGTACTCAGCTGTTCCCAGTAGATTGCACAATGGAGTTGATTACCAGTCTCATCATAGGGAATACTATATCTAGCTGCCCAACCACTCAACCAGACCTAGCTAAATTGACACACAAACTTAACCATCACACTGATATATTATTCCTCACTCATAAGTTTTAAATAAATAGAAATTTGTGACAATGCCAAGCATTAGTATGAGTGTAGAGAAAAGAGAACTCTTATATACTATTTGTGGGTACAGTAATAATTTAAGAAGTTTTGGTGGCACTGCAATTAAGCTCTGGCTTGCTAACCAAAAGGTCAACAGTTGGACCTCAGGAGGCACTCTGAGGATGTAAAAGACTTATTGATCTGCTCCCATAAAGAAGATAGCATAGGAAACCATATGGAGTAGTTCTACTCTGTCCTATAAGGTTGCTATGAGTTGGAATTGACTTGACAGGACACAATAGTAAATAGCTCAATCTAAGGAATGTAAATTCATGATGTGTGAGGATTTTCTGTTTTGTTAGTTTCTTACTTCTATAGGCCTAAAACCCTGGCAAGATCCTACCGCACAGTATGTACTCTGTACAAATCCTTATGTAGTAAAATAAGTGTGTTATTGTTGGGTGCGATCAAGTGGTCTCTGACTCATTACCACCTTCTGTACTGAATGAAACACTGTCAAGTCTTGTGCCATCCTAATAATCCAGAGCCCATCATTGCAGTCGTTGTGTCAATCAATCGTATTGAAGGCCTTCTTCTGTTTTGTTGACCCTCCACTTTTCCAAGCATGATATATTTCTCCAGGGAATGGTTCCTTCTGACAATATGACCAAAGTAGGTGAGATGAAGTTTGGCCATTCTCATATCCAAGGAGCATTCCAGATGCACTCCTCCAGGACAGATTTGTTAATTCTTGTACTAGTTACCTAGTGCTTCTCTGACAAGAATATACCACAAATGGGATGGTTAGAACAAGCAGGAGTTGATTTTCTTACAGTTTGGAGGCTTTAAGTCCGAGTTCAAAGTGCCCAGCTCTAGGGGCTGGGTGAAAGCCCCTCAGACTTGGGATTCAGCTCTGCCTCCTGTTCCCAGCCGACTGAAGCTAGAGGCATCTCTTCACTCAGGCAGCTACTGGATGCTGAGGCTAACAAACCCAAGGTCAACAAATAATATGGCACAGTCCTGATGTTACCAAACCTCAGGGTAGGCCATTAATTCAAGTCCATTGAAAGTACCAAGGTCAGCAGAGTATGGCAGGCTGCTGAACAATGATGCAGCTACATGCAGGGTTCAAGTGTGCCATAAGCTAGAGACCATTCCCAAAGCTGTTTCTTATATATGGGAAGCAGAACACATACCCAAAGGCAGCTACTCAGCTGCTCACAGGAGATTCCACCATGGAGATGATTACCAGTCACATCATGAAGAATATTACATTCCGCTGCCCAGCCACTCAACTGGGCCCAGCCTAGTTGACACACAAACTTAACCACCACAATTCTTTTAGCAGTCCTTGGTAATCTCTGTTTTCTTTGCCAGCACCACAACTCAAACGCATCAATTCTTCTATGGTTTTCCTTATTCATTGTCCAGTTCTCACATGAATAAAATTAAAAAAATAAAAATAAAAATAAATAAATCACTGCTGTGGAGTCGGATCTGACTCATAATGACCACTCCTTGTTTTTTGAGATGATATGACTATGGAAGTAGAATGCCCAGTCTTCCTTCTGAAGAGTAGCTGGGTTTAACCACAAGCCTTCTGGTTAGCAATCAAATGTCTTAGACTCTATGCCACCAGAGCTCCTACATGTATAAGTAGTTTGTTGCTGTTGTTATGTACTGTCAAGTTGGATCTGACTCATAGTGACCCCTCCTGGGTTTCTGAGGTGAATGAAAATACCATGACTTGGGTTAGTTGCAGCTTAGTCTCCTTCATGGAGATAATTTTGCTCTTCAGCACTTGAAAGAGGTCTTTTGCAACAGATTTGCCCAATGTAATACATTGCCTAAAGTCTTGACTACTGGTTCCATTTGTGTTGATTGTAGAAACAACTAATATGAAGTCTTTGACAATTTCTTCATTTATTGTGATAGTGTTTATTGGTCCAGATGTGAGAATTTTTGTTTTCTTTATATTGAGGTGTAATCCATACTGCAGAGTATAGTCTTCAATCTTAATCAGTAAGTGCTTCCAATCATCCTCATTTTCAGCAAGCAAAGTTGTGTTGTCTGCATGCCGCAGGTTGTTAATGAGTCTTCCTCCAGTCCTGTTGCCTTATTCTTCATATAATCCAGCTTCTCAGATTATTTGCTCAGCATACAAATTGAATAAGTATGGTGAAAGGATATAACCCTGACATACTGCCTTCTTTGTTTTAAATCATGAATGTTGTCTTTGAACAACAGTCTCCTGGTCTATGTACAGGTTCCTCATGAGGACAAGTAAGTGCTCTGAAATTCCCATTCTTCTCAATATTGTCCATAATTTGTTATGATCCACACAATCAAATGCTTTTCCATAGTGAATCAAACACAATTAAACATCTTTTAGGGAGTCCTGGTGCTGTAATGCCTAAGGCATTTGACTGCTAACCAGAAGGCTGGCAGTTCAAACCCACCACCCCCTCCCCAGAAGGAAGGTTGGGCAATTTACTTCCATAGTGATTCTTTCTCAGAAACACAAAGAGGGATCATTATGAGATGGATCAGACTTGATGGCAGTGAGAGAGAGGGAGAGAGAGAGAGAGAGAGGGAGAAACATTTTTCTGCTATTCTTTCCTTACATCCAAAATCCATCTGCCATCAGCAATGATATCCCTCGTTCCATGTCCTCTTCTGAATCCAGCTTGCAGTTCTGGAAGTTCTCTGTAAATATACTATTGCAACCATTTTTGAATTATCGGTAAGATTTTACTGATATGTGATGCTAATGATATCGTTTGATAATTTCCACATTCTGTGGATCATCTTTCTTTGGAATGGGTATGACTATGGATGTCTTCCAGTCATTTGGTCAGGTAGCTATCTTCCAAATCTCTTGCTATAGACAAGTAAGTGCCTCCAGCTTGGCATCCATTTGTTGAAACATCTCAATGAATATTCTATCAATTACTGTAGCCTTGTTTTACTACAATTCCTTCAGTACAGCCTTGACTTCTCCCTTCAGGTTCTTGATCATATGCCATGTCCTGAAATGGATGAATAGCAGACAATTCTTTTTGGTATAGTGATTCTGGGTATTCCTTCCATCTTCTTTTGATGCTTCCTGCAACTTTCAATATTTTACCCACAGAATTGTTCAATATTGCAACTAGAGGCTTAAATATTTTCTTCAGTTATTTCAACTTGAGAAATGCTGAGCATTTTCTTCCCTTTGGTTTTCTAACTCCAGGCCTTTGCACATTTCATTATGATAATTGATTTACTCTTCTACAGCTGCTTTTTGAAATCTTCTGTTCAACTTTTTTATCTTATAATTTTTTCCCATTTGCTTTAGCTACTCTCCATTCAAGGGCAAGTTTCAGAGTCTCTTCTGACATTCATTTTGGTCTTTTCTTCCTTTCATGTCTTTTTAATGACTGTTTGCTTTCTTCAAGGATGACATTTTTGATGTCATCCCAAAATTCTTCTGGTTTTCAGTCATTAGTGTTCAATGCAATCCATCTATTCTTTAGATGGTCTTTAAATTGAGGAGGGATATAACCAAGGTCATATTTTCACTCTCGTGGACTAGCTTTAATTGTCTTCAACTTCAAGTTGAACTTGCATATGAGCTGTTGATGATCTGTTCAACAATCAGATCCTGACCTTGTTTTATCAGAAGATATTTAGCTTCTTCATCACCTCTTGCCACAGATGTCAATCTGATTCCTGAGTACTCCACCTGGTAAAATCCATATGTGTAGCCACCATTTGTGTTGTTGAAAGAAGGTATTTGCAATGAATGAGTCATTGGTCTTGCAAAATTCTATCATGCTATCTCCAGCATTATTTTTATCACCAAGGCCATATTTTCCAACAACTGGTAATTCTTCTTTGTTTCCAACTTTTGCATTCCAGTCACCAGTGATAGTAAACACATTTTGATTGCATGTTAGGCCAGTTTCATATTGCAGAATTTGGTAAAAATCTTTGATTGCCTCATCTTTGGTTTTGGTGGTTGGTGTGTAAATTTGAATAATTGTAGTATTAACTGGTCTTCCTTTTAGGTGTAGAGATATTATTCTATCTCTGACAGCATTGTACTTCAAGACAGATCTTGAAACATTCTTTTGATGATGAATGCCACACCATTCCCCTTCAATTTGTCATTCCTGGAATAGTAGATCATATGGTTGTCTGATTCAAAATGGCCAGAACCAGTCCATTTCAGCTCACTTATTTCTAGCTTATAAATCTTTAAGCATTTCATTTCATTTTTGACAATTTCCAATTTCCCTAGATTCATACTTCATACATTCCATGTTCCAATTATTAATGGTTGTTTTCAGCTGTTTCTTACCATTTTGAGTAGTGCCACATTAGCAACTGGTCGTCATGAAATCTTAACTCCATCCATATCATTATGGTGGGCTCTAATCTGAGGAGGCAGACCTTTTCTAGTCATATTTTTGGTCCCTTCTGACCTAAGGGGTTCATCTTCTGGCAGCATATTGGACAATGTTTCAGAGCTATTCATAAAGTTTGCCAGTAAAATATCAATGTTTCACTGCTAGTCATAAGGTTTTCATCAGCCAATTCTTTGAGAAGTGGTTGGCCTTTTCTTCTTCGAAGACTCTCCTAGTCTGTAAGCTCCACTGAAACCTGTCCACCGTGGGTAACCCTGCTGGCATTTGCAACACTGGTAACATAGCCTCCAGCCTCACAGCAACACAAAAGCAACCACAGGATGACAAACTGACAGACAAGTCTGTCTCCTTTAGTTGTTCCAAACCACTCTGCTCACTTCCTGGCCACCCTTAAAGCTGCTCCAAAACCTCTACAGTGGCTTGCTTTCTAGGCAGCCCTTAAAGCTGTTAAGTAATAATTATAGTAATAATAATTGTAAGAACTTTAAAATATCTTTGAAAATTAATAGTGCACATTTATCACTTCAGCAATTCAAATACCAGAAAAAAATCCCATAGAAAAGTAAATACAATATTCTGTTTGGTAGCCATCACTGGGAACAAAGAAAAAGAATTGGAATTAAAGTAGAATACACAGGTATTATCAATCGTTTCTATTAAGCTTTACTTCTATAAAATATCCAAAGGAATTATGATGCAATATTAAGATATTGAAGTTAAGATATTATGATTAGCTACTAACAAAAATGTTTACAATTCCAACCCACCCAGAGTCAACTTGGAAATTATGCCTGTTGATCTATTGCCTAACCATCACAGCAATGAAAACTCTCAAATTTACTTCCTTTGTGTTGATTCTGACTCATAGCAACCCACTTTTGGATTTTGAGGTAGTAAATCTTTACAGAAGTAGATTACCCAATCTTCCTTCCATGGAATGGCTGGTGGGTTTGAACCTCCAGCCTCTGGTTAGCAGTCAAATTCCTTAGACACTATGGCACCAGAAATCCTTGATAAGAAAACTCTATGAACACATTTCTACTCTGGCACACATATAGTCACCATGAGTTAGAATTGACTCCATAGATAAAAAGTTTGATTAGAAATTCACTCATATCAGAAAAGACAACACTATGTTTGGCTGAATTGTGTAATTGAACTAAATTAGTCTGGGCCTGCTTACCATGTCAATTTGCTTCTAGAAATATCTGGTGACCTAAAGTGTCATACTTCATGAGATAGACATTATCTGCTAACATTCTACAATTTATCCACTCCAAAAATTTTCACCAGGTTTAAAAACCAGTCAATTTATTTCTTAATGTTCATGTATGTTCGAGCTTTACATAAAAGAATAAGAATGGCTTCTCATCTCTTATATCTTGCCTCCTGTCTAATCAAAGCATTTTCTATTTCAAATTGCATTAAGTGGTGCACATCAGATGAGTTCATCTAGTCATTGAATGAGGAAAGCATCCCACTGAGGGCTGAGCTAAGGAATCACTTAAAGCTTTTAACTATCAAGCTGTTTCAACTTATTTATTTTCATGACATTGATTATCATTTTCACAAGACTGGTTTCTTGATCGTGGCAAAAAATGAAAAAAAAAA
>NW_006922232.1:448043-449275 GCF_000298275.1 Orycteropus afer afer | reverse complement strand
TCTTCTGTGTCTGTGTTAATTGGTTTCCCTTTTCTTTGTTGAAGAGGGTCTGTGCAATCCTTCTGCCTAGTCCGCCATCTTGCCCCGCCTCCTGGAGATAATTTTACATATGCATTTGTGCTACAAAATTAGCCACATACATTATACAATCAAGAGAAGACAGAGTTGGAGTAAATTCTCTGAGACAAACAAACACCTTGAGAGAGAGAATCACGGGCTTGCAAAATTGGAACCATAGTCTTGGGGGACATTATGCTCAATTGGTACAACACAGTACATAAAAGGAGCTCTGTTGGCATAGTGCCTAAGGCATTTGACTTCTAACTCGATGGTTGGTGGTTCAAACCCACCAGCCACTGCACAGAAGGAAGATTGAGCAATCTACTTCCATAAAGACTTACTGCCTTGGAAACTCAAAGGGGTTCACCATGAGTTAGAATCCATTTGATGGCAGTGAGTTTGGTTTTTGTGTTTTTGGAGTACATAATAATCTTGTTTTACAACCTACTTTGGTGTATAGCAACTGGGGTCTTAAAAGCTTTCAAGAAGCCATCTAAGATGCAAGTATTGGTCTCCTCTCATGTGAAGCAATGAGAAAAGAAAATCAAAAAGGCACCTAGAAAAAATTAGTTCAAGGATAAGTTGGACCATGAGGACCTCATCCTTCTCAGGATCTTGAGACCAGAAGGACTATATAGTGCCTCACTACAAATTCCAACCACTTGGAAAGGGATCAGAATTGGAGATCCTGGATAGAGTGAAGGAAAAACGTGGAACAAAATTCAAAAACACAAAAATGACCAGAATTACTGGTCAGCTAGAGACTGACATCAAAGACTATGGACCCAAGCTACCCTTGAGGCCCAGAAATGGACTCACTTCCACAGATTGGCTCTCAGCTCAACAGTCAAAAGACTTAAATGCAGAACATATAACCCAGGGTCATGCACCCACCTACTCTATGGAGATGTACCCCTTAGATCAATCAGCCATGAGACACTAGAGAGGCAGCAATTGCATAGAGGGAAAGCTGGACAGACAGGCATGGATAGTTAAAAAGGACACAGGGAAGCAGTAGTCATAGGGAGGGGAGGAGAGGAGAGTCTTTTTATGGTTGGGAATAGTAATTGGGACATAAGATCAAATGTGCATAGTCTGTTGAATGTAAAACAAACTTGCTTTGTAAGTTTACACCCAAAGACCTATATATATGTGTGTGTATATATATATAT
>NW_006922232.1:439055-447698 GCF_000298275.1 Orycteropus afer afer | reverse complement strand
GTATATATATATGCATATATATATATATATATATATATTTGTTGTTGTTAAGTGCCATCAAGTCATCTCTGACTCATAGTGACCCTATGCACAGCAGAACAAAACACCTTCCAGTCCTCAGCCAGCTCCACAATTCTTGCTACACTTGAGCCCATCACCACTGCCACTGCGCCAATCCATCTCATTGAGGGCCTTCCCCTTTTTTGCTGACCCTCCACCTTACCCAGCATGACATCCTTCTCCAGGGAATAGTACCTTCTGACAACATAACCAAAGTATGTGGAGATGAACTCTGGCCATTCTTGCCTCCAAGGAGCATTCTTGCTGTGATTCCTCCAGGACAGACTGGTTAGGTCTTTTAGCAGTCCATGGTACTTTCAGCATTCTTCACCAACACCACAGCTCAAAAGCATCAACCCTTCTTTGGTCTTCCTTATTCATTGTCCAACTCTCACATGTATATGAGGCAATTGAAAATATTATGGCTTGTGTCAGGCACAACTTAGTCCTCAAGGAGACATCTTTGCTCTTCAGCACTTGAAAGAGGTCCTTTGCAGCCGATTTGCCCAGTGCTATTCATCATCTGATATCCTGACTGCTGCTTCCATTGGTGTCGATTCTACAACCAAGCAAAGTGAAGTCTTTGGCAATTTCAATCTTTTCTCCATTTATCATAATGCTGCTTATAGGTCCAGTTGTGAAGATTTTTGTTTTCTTTATATTGAGATGTAATCCATACTGCAGTCTGTGTTCTTCAGTCTTCGTCAGTAAATGCCTCAAGTCATCTTCACTTTCATGAAGCAAAGTTGTATCATCAGTGTATTGCAGGTTGTTAATGATTCTTCCTCCAATCCTGATACCATGTTCTTCTTCATATATTCCAGCTTCTTGGATTATTTGCTCAGCATACAGATTAAGTATGGTGAAAGGATAAAACCCTGTCACACTCCCTTCTTGATTTTAAACTATGTAGTTTTCCCTTTTTCTGTTTGAATGACAGCCTCCTTGTCTAAGCACAGGTTCCTTATGAGTACAATTAAGTGTTCTGGAATTGCCATTCTTCTCAGTGTAATCCACAATTTGTTATGATCCACACAATCAAATGCTTTTGTATAGTCAATAAAGCACAAGTCAACATATTTCTGGTATTCTTTACTTTAAGCCAAGATCCTTCTGACATCAGAAATGATGTCCCTCATTCCACGTCCTCTTCTGAATCCAGCCTGCACCTCTGGATGTTCTCTGCAATATACTCATGCAACCGTTTTTGAATTATCTTCAGTAAGATTTTATGTGCAAGCAATATTAAAGATATTGTTCCATAATTTCCACATTCTGTGGGATCATCTTTCTTTTGAATGAATGGGTACAAATATGGATCTCTTCCAGACAGTTGGCCAGGTAGCTGTCTTCCAAATCTCTTGGCATAACCGAGTGAGTGCCTCTGGTGGGGCATCTGTATGTTGAAATATCTCAGTTGGTATTCCATCAATTCCTGAAGCCTTATTGTTCACCAATTCCCTCAGTGCAGCTTCAACCTCTTCCCTCAATACCATTGGTTCTTGAACACATGCACCTCCTAAAATGGATGAACATCGACCAGTTCTTTTGGTACAGTGATTCTGTGTATTCCTTCCATCTTCTTTTGATGCTTCCTGCCTTAGTCAACATTTTGTCCATAGAACATTTCAACATTGTAACTTGAGGCTTAATTTTTTTCCTCAGTTCTTTCAGCTTGAGGAATGCCAAGCATGTTCTTCCCTTTTGGTTTTCCAGCTACAGGTCTTTTTACATTGCATTACAGTAATTGGCTTTGTCTGCTAGAGTTGCTCTTTGAAATCTTCTGTTCAGCTCTTTTATCTTGTCATTTCTTCCATTTGCTTTAGCTACTCTCCACTCAAGGACAAGTTTCAGAGTCTCCCCTGACATCTGCTTTGATCTTTTTTTTTCTTTCTCTTGTTTTTAATAACCTCTTGATGTTTTCATGGATGATGCTCTTGATATCATCCTACAATTCTTCTGGTTTTCGGTTACTGGTGTTCAATGCCTTAAATCTATTCTTTAGATGGTCTCTAAATTCAGGAAGGATATATTCAAGATCATATTTTGCTCTTGTGCACTTGTTTTAATTGTCTTCAACTTCAAGTTGAACTTGCATACAAGCAGTTGATGGTCTGTTCCACAATCAGCTCCTGGCCTGGTTTTGGCTGAAGATATTGAGCTTTTCCATCATCTCATGCCACAAATGTAGTCAATCTGATTCCTGTGTACCCTGTCTGGCGAAGTCCATATGTATAGCCACCATTTGTGTTGTTAAAAAAAGGTATTTGCAATGAACAAGTCATTGGTCTTTCAAAATCTATCATGCAATCTCCGGAATTATTTCTTTCATCAAGGCCAAATTTTCCAACTACCAGTGATGCTTCTTTGTTTCCAACTTTTGCCTTCCAATCACCAGTGATAAGCAATACATCTTGAATGCATGTTCAGTCAATTTCAGACTGCATAAATTGATAAAAAATTATCAATTCCCCCATCTTTTGCTTTGGTGGTTGGTGCATAAATTTGAATAATAGTCATATTAACTGGTCTTCCTTGTAAGCTTATGGATATTATCCTCTCACTGACAGTATTGTACCTCAAGATAGATCTTGAAACATCTTTTGTGATGATGAATGCCATGCCATTCTTCTTTAATTTGTCATTCCTGGCATAGTAGATCATATGGTTGTCTTACTCAAAATGACCAAAACTGGTCACTTTAGCTCACTGAAGCCTAGGATATCAATCTTTATGTGTTCCATTTCCTTTTTTGACAGTTTCCAATTTTCCTCGATGTATACTTCTTACATTCCATGTTCTGATTACTAAGGGATGTTTCCAGCCATTGCTCCTCAATTTGAGTTATGCCACATCAGTACATGGATGTCCTGAAAGACTTACTTTACCATATCATTAAGGTTGGTTCTACTCTAATAAGGCAGCTCTTTCCCAGTCCTATTTTGGTTGACTTCCAACCCAAAGGGCTAGACTTCCTGCACTGCGTTGGACAATGTTTCCAAGATATTCATAAAGTTGCCCAATAATGTACCAGACAGTGTTTATCTGCTATTCATAAGGTTTTCTCTGGCAAATTCCTCATCCTCTTCTTAATCCTCTTTGAATTTCTGGCAGTTCCCCCTTGTCTTATTGATGCTTCCATTTTTCAATTATCTTCACCAAAATTTTACTTGGCAGTGGTTGTGTTTGTGTTATGAAACTAATGATATTGTTCAATAATTTCTGTATTCCATTGGATCACCTTTCTTTATGATTGACAGAAATATACATTTCTTCCAGTTGGTTGGTTCAATAGGTGTTTTATAAATTTCTAGGCATAGAAGCATGAATACTTCCAGCAATGCATTTGTTTGTTGAAACATCTGAATTAGTATTCCATCAATTCTTGGATCCTTATTTTTTTGTCAGTGTCTCCAGGGCAGCTTTGAAATATGATTGAAGGAAGACACATTAACAACTTGCATTATGCAGATCACACAATCTTATTCATTGAAAGTTAAAATGACTTATTGATGAAATCAAAGACTACCTATTGCCTTCAGTATGGATTAAACCTCAACATAAAGAAAACAAAAATCTTCACAATTGGACCAATAAGCAACATCATGATAAAACGTGAAAACACTGAAGCTGTCAAGGATTTTGTGTTTATTTATTTCATTTTACATGCATAAACAATCAATGCCCAAAGAAGCAGTCATCAAGAAATCAAAGGTCATACTGAATTGTGCAAATTTACTGAAATAGACATGTATAGTGTGTTTAAAAACATAGATGTCACTTTGAGGACTAAGTTATGCCTGATCCAAACCATGATATTTTCAATTGCCTTATATGCATGCAAAAGCTGGACAATGAAGAAGGCAGAGCACAGAAAAATTATTGCCTTTAATTATAGTGTTCACAAAGAATATTGAATAAACCATGGAATGCCAAAAGAAGGAACAATTTTTTCTTGGAAGAAGTAGAGCCAGAGTGCTTGTTACATGTGAGATAGGCAAACTTCTGTCTCATTCATTTTGGATATGTTATCAGAGGGTCAGTTCGAGAAAAAACATCATACTCAGTAAAATAGAGGATCACTGAAAAAGAGGAAGACCCTCAAGGTGATGAACTGACACAGTGCCTGCAGCAATTGGGCGCAAGCAAAGCAACAATTTGAGGATGCTTCTGGACTTTGAGTGTTTGATTTTGTTATACATAGAGTCATTCAGAGTCAGAACTGATGAACAGCAGCTAACAACAAAAACAGCAAGTGTACAAATAAGCACTTGACTTAAGTATATTATATATTCAAGGGAAAACAGATTTTATGAGTGAATTAAAACTATTTTGTGAATTTTGCAAGGTACTACTTTATGCCATTTCACCTATTATTCATATCAAAAAGAACTGTAGAGATTCAATTTAACAAGCAATTTTAATTCATTAATGAAGCAAACACTGGAACACTTTAAGGTGAACAAATTACTCTGCAATTATTAGAAACTTGTGAGACAAAATGGGTGTACAAGTGTGTTCATTTCCACACTACGTTTGACTAGATGTCAGACAAAGACTAGAACATAAGTTTTGATTTTGTCAGTAAGTTTTTAGTTTTAGTCAGGAAAATGGCTTTAAAAAAATTATGGTGCTGATTAAATCAGGAAATATTATTTTTCTGATTGTAATAGCTTTATAAATTCAGTATCACATAAATATGAACAATGTCCTTAATCCCTACTTGAACAGAAATAACATCATTAGTTTTACATTTTGAATAAATTTTTAACATTAAATTCTAATCATTAGGATATGATACTATGATTGTCATTAAATGATTGATTCAAAACATCCACAGGAACTACCAGAAATTCAATCAGTATGCACCAGAGGACTTTCAAACAGGGATATCATTATTGATGTCAGATGGATCTTGGGTGAAAGCATAGGATATCAGAAAGATGTTTACCTATGTTTCATTGAATATGAAAAGACTTTTGACTGTGAGGATCATAACAAATTATGGATAACATTGCATAGAAAGGGAATTCAAGAACAAATAATTGTGCTTATGCAGAACCTGTACATAAACCAAAGGGGTCATTCACACAGAACAAGAGGATGTTGCATAATTTAAAATCCATAAATATATATATCATCATTGTAACAATTCACCATATTTACTAATCTGTATGTTGAAAACAATCTGAGAAGCTGGACTATGTGAAGAAGAATTCAGCATCAGGATTGAAGGAAGCCTCTTTAACAAGCTGCAACCTGCAGAGGACACAACTATGCATGCTAAAAATGAAGAGGACTCGAAGCACATACTGATGAAATCAGACTACAGCAATCAGTGTGGATTATACCTCAACATAAAGAAAACAACAGTCATAACAATTGAGTCAATAAGCAACAAGATAAACCCATGAAAAGAATCATGCTTAAGCCCATTGTTGCAGCCACCGTATTAATCCATCATGTTGAGGGTCATCCTAGTTTTCTCTGATAATCTTTTACCAAGCATAATGCCTTTCTCCAGGGAGTAGTCTGTCCTGACAACATGTCCAAAGTACAAGAGATGAAATATGAAGTCTTGCTATACACATTCCTAAGGAGCATTCTGGCTGTACTTTTTGCAATACAGATTTGTCCATTCTTCTGGAAATACTTGGTATATACAATGTTCTTCATCAACATCACAATTCAAAAGCATTAATTCTTCTTTGATTGTATTATTCATTGTCCAGCTTCCATGTACATAAATGTGACCATGGCTTTGGTCACACATTCCTTGGTTCTCAAAGTTTATCTCTGCTTTTGGTCACTTTAGAGTTGTCTTTTGCAGAAGATATAACCAGTGCAATATATTGCTTGATTACTTGACTGCTGCTTTCATGGATGTTGATTATGGTTCAAAGTAAAAGGAAATTTTTGACAACTTCAAAATTTTCTACTTTTATCATGATGTTCTTTATTGGACTAGTTGTGAGTTTTTTAAATTTTATTTATATTGATGTGTAATCCATACTGAAGGCTGTAACCTTTGACCTTCTTCAACAATCGCTTCAAATATTCTTCACTCTCAGCAAGGAAGGTTGTGTTATCTGTGTGTAATACATTGTTAATGAGTCTTTCCTCAATCCTTATACTGCTTTCTTCTTTATAGGGTCCAGCTTTTCAGATTATCTCCTCAACATACAGATTGAGTAATTATGGTGAAAGCATGCAAGCATGACACACATCTTTCCTGATATTAAACCATACAGTGTCCCCTTGTTCTATCTGAGCACTGCCCCTTGGTGTATGTACAGGTTCCACATGAGCACAGTTAAGGGTTCTCGAATTCCCATTCTTTGCAATGTTATTCATAATTTGACTTTTCACAGTCAATAAAACCCAAGTGCAAATCTGTCTTGTACTCTCTGCTTTTAGCCAAGATCCATCTGACATCAACCATTATATACTCCATTTTGAATTATCTTCTAAATCCTGAATTCCTCTGAATCTTCTGATTTCTGAATCTTGAATTTCTGGCAGTTCCCTGTTGAAATACTGATGCACTCATTTATGAATTATCTTTAGCAAAATTTTACTGGCCTGTGATCTATTGATATTGTTCAATAGTTTCTGTATTTAGTTTATCACTTTTCTTTGGAATTGACACAAATATGATCTCTTCTAATCATGTGACCAGGTAGCTTACATCCAGTATTATTAAAAATGAGTGCTCATGTTGTTACATGCCATGGAATTGGTTTCAACTGATAGTAACCGTGTGTTGCAACTCACAGTTTGAAAGTTTTCATTTCTTTCAGCTGTAGAAATGTCAAGTGTGTGCTTCTCTTTTTGGAGACTTGATTTTCGTGAATGGCTTCAGTGCAGCTTTAACTTCTTCCTTCAATACCATTGGTTATTCGTCATTTACTGCCTCCTTTAATATTTGCACCTAGTCAATGACTTTTGGTACTATGACTGTGTATTCCTCTCACCCCCTCTGAATGATTGCTGTGTCATTCAATATTTGCTCATTGAATCCTTGAATTTTGAATTTATTCCTTAGTTCTTTCAACTTGAGAAATGTCAATCATGTTCTCTTCTTTAGGTGTTCTAGGTCCAAGTTTTTGCACATTTCATTGTAATACTTCTCTTTGTCTTCTCTAGCTGCCCTTTGAAATCTTCTTTACAGGTCTTTTATCTTGTCATGTTTTCCATTTGCTTTAGCTACTGTTCATTCAAGAGCAAATTTCATGGTCTCTTCTGACATACACTTTGGTTTTATTCTTTCTCTTTTTAATGACGTTTTGCTTTCTTCATGTATTATTATATCCTTAATGTCATCCCACAGCTTGTCTGGTCATTAGCATCAAATGTAATTCTCAGATGCTTTCTTTGTGTATTTAAGTCAGATATACTCAAGATCAAACTTTATCCCCTATAGACTTGTTTTAATTTTCTTCAGCTGGAACTTGAGCTTACATATTAGCCATTGATGGTCTATTATACAGTTAATTTTGTTCTGAGCAATGATATTGAGCTTCTCCATTGTCTTTTTTGAAAGATGTAGCAGAATTCATTTCTGTGTATCTCTTGAGGTCCCCATCTATAGTTGCTATTTAAATTGTTGAAGACAGGTATTTCCAATGAATAGATCATTGTTTTTACAAAATTTTCTCATGAATTTTGCAGCCTCCTTTCTATCACCAAGGCCACATTTTCTATCTCCTGATACTTTTTCTGTTTCCAATACTCACATTCTAAAGCCTCTGCCATCCAATTGATTCCAACCCATAGAGACCCTGTATGACAGAGTAGAACTGCCACATAGGGTTTCCAAGGCTATAAATCTTATGGAATCAGACTGACTCATCTTTCTCCCAAGGAGGTTTACATTTCAACCACCTATAATTATCAATGCATATTGATAGCATATTTGATCAATTTTATACTGTAGAAGTTGGTAAAAATCTTTACTTATTTCATTTTGGGCATTAATGGCTGGTGCAGAATTCGAATAATAGAAGTATTAACTGGTCTTCCTTAGAGACATATAGATATTATACTATCACTAACAGCAGTGTATTTCAGGATAGATCTTGACAGGTTCTTTTTGATGATGAATGTGATGATATTCTTCTTCAATTTATTATTGGACTATATTGTCCAATTGAAAATGGCTAGTACCAGTCCATATTTTGAATGTCTTCTGATCTGAGGTTCTCATCTTCTGGCACTAAACCAGATAATGTTCCACTGATATTTGTAAGGTGTTCTCTGTGTGTGTGTGTGTGTGTGTGTATATATATATATTTCTTTGTATTTATATTTTTTTTTTTTTCAAGAAGACAATTGTCATGTCTTTTTTCTTAGTCTGCCTTGGTCTGTAAGCCCCACTGCAGACTATTAACCATAGGTGACACTGCTGGTTTTTGAAATACTAGTGACATAGCTTCCAGCATCAAACCAACATACAAGCCACTACAGTATGACAAACCAACATACGGATAATGGTTTAAACATATGTAGCAACTTTCACTTTATTATATAGTAATGTTGTTGTTGTTGTTGTTGTTGTTGTTGTTATATGCCGTCGAGTCAGAT